>NW_010396327.1:0-8678 GCF_000710305.1 Buceros rhinoceros silvestris
GGATGATGATTCTGTGATTCTGTGATATCCAACCAACATAGCTCTTGCAGCTTCTCCTGCTGTGAAAGTCAGAAGATTTTAAAATGGCATCTGCTGCAGATGACTAACATGTCTCCCAAGGTTGGTTTCTCCCGCCATTGACATGAGCGAACAGGATCAAGCGCTTTTTTGGTTCATTGGTTGGTTGATTTGGTCATTAACTTAAAATAAGCCTCTGAAAAAGAAAAACAGCAGCGAGCCCCAGCAAGTTTGTGCAACTCAAGAAGTGCTTATCAGACATTCTTAGTCCATCAGATTTAAGGCTACTGATCTGGTATTTATTTTTTCTCTCTTTGTTGTAATGTAAGAGGTTTCCTTTAAAAAAAATACTTAAATCGAGCAAAATGCACCATGTTTTTTCTGTCTGCATGCTCTTCAGAAGACAGAGAGGAAAACCCGTCAGCTAGGTATACATTGCATAACATTTAAACAAGCTGTGGAAATTAAGTTATATTTTCCACCAAATTACACCTGCTCGAAAAACACATTCCATCATTTCCAGCTTGCCTTGAATTAGAACACCCACCCCAAACTCACAAAGCTGTAACAAAGGTTATAGCACAAATCTATGACATTCAGAAAATATTTGCAAGAATTCTCTTCTAGAGATCAAAGAGTCACTGAATTCAGCAGAAAATGGTGAGGTGGTATAAATTAGACAAGTGCATTCTATCTACCTTTTGCTGATAGACAGAAATCTATCCTGGTATACACAAGGTAGGAGATCACAGAAAGTACAAACTAGATTTATGCCTTTCAAATATGCATCTCATTGTAGCATCATCCCTTGCTTAACACAATTCAACTGAATATTCAGACTTTTTAATCATTCTGTAGACTGAGCCTATTCAACTACCAAATGTATTCGTGTTTTTTGTTATGTTTGGGGTTTTCTCCTTCACTGGACTACTTCAATTTGCTAATACTTTTCTAGTAGTGGGGTACCTGCAGTGGGATAGCATACCTCTAACTGGAATATTAAGCCGTGTAGAGAACTTGCTGGCTACGAGCTTCCTGAACTGACACTGAACAACTCACATTAAAAGCAAGGTGTGGTTGAGAATAGCTGTTTCCCTGCCTCATTTGCATGGTTTACATATTACTTTGCAGCATTGAGCACTAGTTGCAAGATTTCAAGATCGTAGATAAGCCTTCGGAAGTGATGCATCCAAATCCTAGCACAAGCAGAATGTGATTTTTAAAATGCCCTCATGTTGAAAATTTTCAACTCACTATTTCTAAATACCTGATGTAGTACTCTACATGCCACACTGAGCGCATTTCCACTCTTTATCATTTCATGCAGGGAGGTCAGACAAGATGCATTTTAATGAAGCACATCCAATTAGTTGTTCAGAAACAGGTCCTAACTCTTTCCATCTTTGATGTTATTCTTTCAGACCTAACCATAATGTTCAAAACAAGATGCAACAGCAGAAGGGCTTGTCTAGTAGCAGGAAAGGTTGTGTGTTTGCAAGTACGACCCATTACAAATGCTTTGGATACTTAACGCTCTGATCAGTGTAAACCTCAAACCTGCAGCTAGTAGGCTAAGATGGTCACCTGATCTGCCAGCACTACCCGTTCTATTGATTTGGGTTGCAAATTCCTAAAAGCTTTAATATTTACAGTTTTTCAAGTGGATATACAGTACAGTATGTTTTTATCTGTGCAAATTTTGTTAGTGAATTTGACATGTAGGATGCTTGTGTCAGGAAGAGTGTCATCAAGAGAATGCAAAGAGCATCTTTCCCATATGCTTATCAATATGCTTATTGCTGATCTAGAGCATCCTTTGCATTTAAGGAGTAGGCCTTTCTTAGGCAGAGACTTCTAGCTAATATTTGATGGTACAAAAAACAGAGGAGACAAAATAAACTGACAATCTCACTTTCATTTATAATTTAACTCTTCTCATATCAGTTCAGGTCCTGGAAGTGATCATCATTATTACTACTTGAGCCCAGTTAGTCCCCAAGCAAAGGCTAGCACAAGTGTACTTTCAGAGACAGTCTTTGACAGATGAACCTACAATCCCAAGAGCTATCAAGCATGGGAAGCAAAAAGAGACACTGCTCTGTTTACATATGAGCAACTATGGCAGAAAGATAGTAAGAGATTATTTTCTGGATAAGCAGCTGGGATTAAAGTGCATTCTCCTCAATACTACTTTCCAAAAAGAGTTACACACACTGTTCCTAAAACAATGCATTCAGTGCTTCACAGCTAATTTGGAATGCCACCAGTCCATATAACCAGCTTAGTCATGACAAATTATCATGGATTATCCAATGAGGGGAAAAAAAAAAAATGCAGCTAATTGGCTTTATTCTCAGAGATTTCAAATGATGACTCTCAAGGAGGAGTAAAAAAAAGCCCAGAGTATTTCTCTTACAAGATTTCAGTGTCATTAGGCGTTCTAAGCCACAATGATATACTAAAATTAACAAAATTATTTCTTTCAGAGCCCAAGGAGATTAACACTATCAAAAATATTTTTGGAAGAGTCTTCTGAGCCAAGAGTGAGATCTGCATGCAGCTAGTCTTAGTCTTTAAACATTGGTAGGTCCATTGGGACAACACTGCATTGCACTCCTATTCCATGGACAGGCTGTTAGAAGCATTTCGTTAGCAATAGCTGCAGCCTTTTCTGCTGTGGCCTTCGTCCCTTGCATTTGCGCAAAGCCCTCCTGGGGCCCACTTCAGATTTCTATCTGACAGTCAGTCAGTAATGTAAGAACAAACATACAGCAGGCTAATTGGAAACACAGAGTAAATGTTACAGGTTAGCTAGCTAGAGCAACTTTTGCTTGCTTTAATTTTTTTCCCCCCTCTTTTTTTTCTTTAATGATTTCCTCCTCCTCCCATGACTGCTCCCTGGAGATCACCAATGGCAGCTGCAGGGGCTGGTAGGAGGAGAGCAGAGTAAGACTTCCAGTTAAACAACTGGAACTATCAGGTAACTTGATGCCCTTGTCTAGATTTTAGTCAGATTGTGCAACTACTTCTTGCGCACCGAAATCGACTCTGCAACACCAAGCACTGCAATCCGAGGCTAGCTGCACAGAAGTCCACATCAGTGGGCTTCTGCTCAGCTCCTACTCCTGCAAAATAAACACCACACAGAAAGAACTGCTCTAGGAATCTTCTAACTTGCAAAGAAGTGGGAACACAAGAGATCTGCTCTCCTTTATTTTGGTCAAGTCTCCCCTCTGCAGCACATAAGAAAAAGTATTAACCAGCTACATCTAAAACCACATTTGTCTCATTACATGGCTGTTTTAGTCCTGCACACAAAGCTGTGAGGGTCAGCCTGGGCTGTTTTCTCAACCCTTGACCAAAACTTGGAATCTGTCACATTTGGGTGTTCTTTTTCCTTGCTCAGCATACCATCTCATGGCCCCTCACGTCTTCTCCTGTATCTGTTCCAGTCTCTCTCCTTTCAAGCCACAAACCATTCCTAGACTACCTTCCCTATAAGCCAAAACTAAACAACTCCTAGGCTACCCCTCTGTATTCTGTCTACAAGCCTCATCTCCCATTCTGCACCTCAGCAATCAGCTTTAACTCTTTTTTTCCAAAAAGCCTTCTTGGGCCTTTACTTTGCAGTCCTCAAGATCCCAAAACGCTGCTACCTCCAGATTTCACAAGCCCCAGCAGCCTACATATGCCTCACATGCATGAATGTTGAGTTGGACGGCAATGACCAACAGGCAAGGCAAGCGACACAATATAGCAGCTACAAGAAACAGCATCTCTAGAGGAAGCCCTTGCAGTTGGAGGCACAGACACTCCGAAAGGCAAAATAATGCTAAGGCAAGCTAAGGAGAAGTGCTCTCTGGCTTTAGCACTGTGGCTGCTTCATGGCTGCCTTTTCTTACTTTTAGTCCATGGTGCCAGTTAATATTCAAATTAGACAAATAGAGATTACCATGAGAACTTATCTGAATAACACAGTATTCAATAAATGGGGAACTCCTATGGCAGGGGACGCATCACCTAAGAATTTCCAAGAGCTGCAGAAATGGCAAAGGGGGAAATAGAGGCACAAAAGGAAACATCGTGAAGGGAAAGCACTGGGCAGGTGATTGGAGTGCTGCAGGGAGCAATATGCTCCTGTAGGAAGCCCCACATTACTACTGTGTTTCAATTCTCAAAAGCAACCAGAACTTTGGATGCTTATTTGGAAAAAAAAAAATTTGTGCATTACCTCTTGCTTGCCTCTGTGGTGCATTAAGCACTTCTACAGTTCCTTGAAAATTTTAAGAGCTCTTTAGGATCCTCAAAACACTCTAACAATCTTTGGGCATGGTAGCACACCTAACCCTATACAAAGTGGCCTATATAATTCAACCTAAACTTACAAATACTGAGACTAAAGAATACTAATTGGAAATGGGATATGTCATCTACCACGTATTACAAGTTAAAGTTTCCCCCTTCAACATGAATACTTCATGAGAAGTTCAGAAACATGACAAAGCTGGTAACAATGACAAATAAATCCAGGGGCCCATCGTTGTGGAGAAAAGAGCAAAACTATTTTTGTGTGTGTAGAGTAAATGTCTCCTCATTATCCACATTTCTCTAACGTTTCTAAGCAAGTTTGCAATCCTTACTTCAAAGATGATGTATTTTCCTAAGTCTCTCCCTCAAGAGGTGTGTGGTTTGTGTTACAGTTTACTTAAAAGCAGAGACTTGGAATCAAACCCTGGCAAACACAGTTACGCACTTTTCAAACCGTTATGCTGTTTTTTGCTTGGTTGGGTGGGTTTTTTGGTCAGCTGTTTCACTACTTCACAAAGCATGCCAATACGTAGAGTGCCACCTAGTTTCTAACAAAAAGGTTACTACCAGGTGCTATCTGCTTTCACACAGCATCCTTTAGCATTTCAAGGAACCAAAGTGGGAGGAAGGGTTCGGGATGCTCACACTCACCCTTTTGTTATTCTCTTCTTCTTGTGCCTTCCTAAACTCGTGCTCTAGGGAGCAATCAATGTCGTTGAAGAGGCCCACTTCCTCACAGTTCTTCAGAAAGCGTGTCGGGGTAGGAGTCTGATCTGGAAATATGAAAAGAAACGTTCATTGGTATTTAATATTAAAAGGCAAGGGAGATAGTTAGAACCTCTCTTTTCCTGGAAGGCTATCTTACCTCTCCATGCCTTCTCACCCCTACCACAAAACCATTAAAAACAAACCACAGAGTGCTGAACTTCAACACTATGCACTGCAAGCAGGTAGCGCTTGCTAACAGTGCCTGAAAACAGGCAGCAGTCAAAGGAAAACCAGAAAGACAACAAGCCATGTTTTCAGAGGGCGTATAACATCAGGATAATGCATATCCTTAATGTGTACAAATGGTCATTTTAACTGTCTATAAACCTCCAATAATAGGTGCATGAAAAACAACACACAATGCATATCATAATGCACAGTACGATACCACAGTACACAGGTAACTGCTGCGCATACGCACTAGTTAGTGCCTTTTCAAGTGCCTGGAAACCACCTCAAACATACACATACAAACAAAACACACGAGGTTAGCCACAGCAAGTTCTGCTTCTAAGATTGTTTGAAGGAGGAGTAAAACGACATTCAGAAAAGCTATGAAATGTTAAACTTTGACCACAAAGAAGTGTCCTTACGTGTTTTATACCTAAGAGCATTGATAATACAAATAAACCACAAGATCTGGAGCCAAAAGATTTTTAATGCATGCCTTCATGTCTAGGAATCTTTTGTCCTCTCAGAAATAATTCAGGGAAGGACAGAGTTCTGTTTAATGCCACAGGCAGAAGGGACTCAAGAAGGTACAAGTTTTTCAGCCACCTTTTCAAAAGCCTGCAAGACAGACAAGCTAAAATGCCCTGTGGACTGTAGCTTCAGTGATGAGCTTGGCTAGTCTCTCTTCAGAAAGTGAAAAATCAAGCCCAAACTTGTGAACCAAGGGCTCCTCCAAGATCAGCTCTGAGGCACTTCCATTCAGGCGAGTTCTTAACTATTCCACACACACACCCTCCCCCTCAAAATTAGAACATAGAAACGTATTAGCAGAAGCAGAGAAGAGTAAGAGTCCATATGCTCCTACCAGCTTTACATACACTAAAAAAAAAAAAAATCCTCTCTTGCATTTACTTTCTTCTTCTCAAGTCCACATTCCAGTTCAAGCTGGTTTTGTACCTAATTTTATGTAAAGACATGTTTCAGTCTCTTAAAAAATCATCTTCTGCATAGTCATTGATAACTACCCTAATGTTTGAAATTTATTCTTTAAAGAAAAGTCCATGAAACTAATCCCAGTTTCCCATACTGGGCCAAGTATGACCTCAGAAAAAAGCTTCTCACTTCAGTTGGTATCTTGCACCTAGCTAAGCTGGGTCAAGTTCTAATACTTCTCCCTTACAGGGAACAGTTACCAAACACAACTAACTTCTCCATGTGATCAGCACAGAAGTACACAGCAACCCCTAAAGAAAAGGCAGCACAAAAGCAACACACACAGAAGGAAATGCAGTTTGCACTTCATTTAAGGGGGGCTGGGGGATGATCAGCCCCCTCCATTATAAAGCCAACTGAAGCCAATTTCCACCTGTATCAGATGTGGTCCTACGGATTTGACCTTTTTGAGTAAACCAAGGGCAAACACACTTGTTTGCATTTATACTTCTGATGGAACATATTGATATAACATAAAAACCAAGTCCTTGATGTTAAAGTCCTGCTTTATTTCTTTTGGCTTGAGCATCCTACTTAAGAGCTACAAGGAAACAAAACTCAAGTGTTGGGAATGCACACGTATTTATCTGTTAGCTTTCACAGCTAACTACCATATTACCAGAGTCAGAAATGTAAGACTTTCCAAGAATCTTGCAAGAACTCATCACAAGGACCTGAGTCAACCACGTGCTGACATTGATGGGAGCTGAGAACACTCAGCACTTTACAAGTCCATATCCTAAATAAGTAGTGCCAAATTAATCTCTAGGGTAACCTCACTGAACTCAGTAGATTTACATCAGGGTTGTCTTTGGCTCTTGGACTGGAGTTTGTACTAGAAATGAAGTGCACTAAAAAGCAGAATAGATTCTATTTCCAAAAAAAATAAGTATTACTTTAGTGAGCAACATGATTGTTTTGTAGAAAACCAAAGATAATCAGTGCCAAACTTCCCTGGGCATAAAGGGCACACGTGAGGCAAATACAGAAAATGTTTTATTTTCAGAAGTGGTATATCCAAATAAGCAAGGTATCAATTTCATAAACAAGATGAGAAACTAGGGTTTCTCATCTGGCACCAAATGGCACCACTTTCACTAAAATCAAAAATCCTAAGTTTTTTTTCAGAGCTGCTTGAGCCCAGAATTTCGGGGGCAGGGCAGAAGAGAATTCATTAAGGTCTTGTTATTCCCCATCAAGGTATGCAGCTGATCCACTATTACAACAGGCTACATTAGGTCACAGGCAACTGAATGAG
The DNA here is from genome assembly GCF_000710305.1 of Buceros rhinoceros silvestris. Taxonomy (NCBI): domain Eukaryota; kingdom Metazoa; phylum Chordata; class Aves; order Bucerotiformes; family Bucerotidae; genus Buceros; species Buceros rhinoceros. Next base: position 7,517 of record NW_010396327.1, read on the forward strand.
TAACAAGGTGGGGATCAGGCACACGTAGCTGAAGGTCCCAATCTGTTCAGCATCTATTCCACGAAAGTTATCTCAGTGAAATAAATCCATTTCGAGAGTGAAAACAAACAACCCGGAGCAAGAAAGTGACTTCAAATGCACAAAAGCCTCATCAGTTTTTCTCTGCATGTGCTGAAAGTATATCTTCTGCACCACAAGCAGACTGAGATAATCAAATGCATTTCCTACAGCTGATCTTTCCAATTAACTACTTTATTATCTAAAAGCATCGAAACTGATGGAGTGATGACGTACCACCTATGTATTGACTCAGTGATCTTAAATAACTACCTGAGCCTCCTCATACTGTTACAGTAGTTTCTATGATCCAGAAATCAGACTGGCAGGAAATCACTACAAATTTTTTTTTAAAACAGACAGCACCCCTCTCCTCCCAATCGAGGAGGGAACACTACCAACCATCCAGCCTAAACTCCATCTGCAGACCTTCTGGAAGCCAGCTCAGCCACATTTAAAACAAAAACTGCCTTTCTACCTTACAATACTTCATCCTTCAACATTCACAGAAATGAGAAGTCCACAAAACCTCTGTGTTTCTACAAGAACAGAACTGATAAAGATCCAGACTTTAAAACTTCAGACTTTATACAGGATAGCACCTACACTTGCACACACACTGCACACACTGGTTTCAGGACTTTAAGACTACCAAGTCCAGTGAGCTTTCTTTGCTCCTGAGGCTACCACTTGCAGAGCACTGCAAAACACCCATTCTCTCTTAGGATACAGACAAACTAGTAGAAGATATTTCCCTCAACACCACAGGGTTGAGGTTCTTTTACCTAGATTAGGCAAGCCTTTGTGTTTTAACTGGGAACAGTGTCACAGAGGAGACCCTAGCATAAATTACTCATTCAGGTCTCCCAGAATTAATAAAATATTCCTAATTCTCAGCACTTAAAAATGCATTAATAGTTCCAACAGCTTGTGCCTGACCTCACTGTTCCCTGTTGGTACAAACAAACCTTTTGTTGCTATTACCAGCACCCACAACTATTGCAGGCTCACTGAGAACAGGGCTCTGATTTGTTGTACTTCAGCAGCTGGATGTGCCAGACCCATCTGGTCCAAAACTCAGACAGAGCTATATCCACTCTCAGCA
>NW_010396327.1:8754-15191 GCF_000710305.1 Buceros rhinoceros silvestris
TTCCTCCTGAGGACACACGATACTCACAATGTAGGAAGCCGTCAGAATACACGATGTTAGCCACTCAACGCAGGACTTCAATGGTACGACCTGCATTTTGAACTGGCCAGCTGGGGATACAGGTCTGTCTGAATTAACCCTTGATATCTGGCTATTTTACCAACCAGCCAGCCCAATCCAGTCCCATTGTTCAGCATATAAAATCTTCCCATCCCCAACTGCTACTAGAACTAGATTACTATGCTTTGAGGCATTTACTTCTAGCCAACAGTCACTTCACAGGTGAACCTGTGTCATCTGACAGTTCCTTAGGAAGTGATTTCTATCTCGCCTTCATCACCGGGTTGAACACAGAACCTGTCAAGCTTCAAACTAGACAATAAATATTTCATTCAACCTATTACTCAGGTGAATAATCAGCCTCTCTGATGACACAGTCATAGCCAGAAAGGCTGTAAGAAACATTAAGTTTAAATAAACCTCAAAAATGTAAGTGAACAATGTAAAAATCCCTGAGAAAGATCAGTCTCACCTGTGCAGATCCCAAAGTCAACCTACTGTTACCTTACAGGAGAATCTTTCAGAAGCACTCAGCAAACAAATTCTGACCAGACTCTGATATGCATTGAATATATTTTTGCTGCTAACCATTTTGAAAACCTCTCCTCAGTATCTGAGGCACTGCCTGTTTCTTCAGCCTAATTGAAAAATATATGCTATAAGTCAACGGGAAATCTTAAGTCTTCAGTAAAGAGATCCCATTATATATTCATTATGTTTGGCTACACAAGTTTTGTTGTTTCTGTTGTTTGGTTTGGGTTATTGTTTTGTAATTACTGAAATCATAGTCTCAGAAAGGACACTTAATCTCAATATATTGCTTTCAAAACAACAGTCCAGGAAAAGCCATATTACTTTGCTATATAGAGAGTTTATTTGAATGCATTTTGTAAAACTACCTGCAATCACGGAGTTTCATCCTTCAAAGTACAAATGAAAACTTTAAAACACAACATCAGTTAAGAAAAAAATTAATTGAAAGACAGTTATGTGAAACAAACTTTCATTTTGGAAAAAAAAAAAAAATCCAGATTCAGTAAGAGATATCTAACAGCACAGCTCCAAAGAGCATAATTTGATTCTTCATCTTTCTTGAAAAAAAAAAAAATCTAGTCTGATGTGCAGTCGTAACAGGCATTTGGCTTGTTCAGCTGTGAGTCTGTTGAAGTTATATACTTTTATGCTTTCATAGGATGACAACAAAGTCAGAGTAATAGGCCTAGCACTGAAATCTGAAGGGCATCAAGCAGCCACAAGAAAGAGAAATTTGAGGTTTCTTCACCGATTTGGCAGGTTACTTCCCAAGTGCACCAAGATGATCAAGGACACGACACCTCAAGCACATAATGGAAGAGAACAGCACCCAGTTGTAGCTGGTGGAACTGCCCTCACCCAGGGGCTCACAGACGAGCTCCCAAGAACTTTACTGCTTAAAGATTCACTGTTTAAAGCACTGGTTGGAATTTCTGTGGGGGTACATGTACTGAGTACATCACATCTGTAATCTATTCTTGTCATTCAGAACCTGAAAGGCTGAATTTTAGAAGACTTTTTGGTTAATTATTTGGCAAAGCAAGGGACGCAGAAGTTAACAAGAAATCAAACAAAAAAAATTTGTTTTGTATCGAATAATTTTGCACTCTACAAAATTCATGCATAAATAAACCTTCCTGCATAAACCACAACGAGAAAAAAAAAATGAAGCCAACTAAGGATGCTGTCACTGACACAAGCATCACCTGGAAAAAGTAATACACCTTTAGCACATATCCTTTTTCATCTAGAGGAGGCTGTTTCTACCTCCACAGTTGGCTTTACCACCAAATATCTAGAGGATCGGATTTCAGTAAATAGAATCGAGAAGAAACAAGATTTCTATATAGATAATCCTGGCCTCTTCTGCATCTGCTAGCAGCACTTGTGGAAGGACTTCCCCCTTCAACAATATTAAAGTGTCACTCCTTCCCTTCCCAAATTTGACACCACAGGAATCTCAATACCCCTAAGTTCACTTCCACAACCCTTTTACTACTCACTTGGAGGCAACAATCTGTCCCATGCACGTTAATATTCTGCTGTTAAAACAGAAAAGCTTTGACACGCAACACACTACAGTTTCAAAGCAATGCTATGTTCAGTTAGCACAACAGCAAAGAGATGGTATCTGTTTCACTCAACCTAACTACAAAGTTTCCTGCAAGGATGACTAGCATGCAAAACTTCCACAACATATTCTGTGTTATCTTAAACAGCTCTTTTTTGGCTAGGAAAGATGGAAATGGAAGCCATCTATGACTCTCTATTCATGCTCATAATGAGACTTCCTAACAAATAAAAATAAAATACATACACAAAAAGGAACAAATAACACTAATCTAAAAAGACAGAAACGTCAAATTATCCAACAAAGGAATCACTTGCATTTTAAAGCAATGTCTCTTGTGGACTTTCCTTCGTAAAGCTGGAGAACAGAAAGCTATCTAGTCTACTTATGTACCTGGAGTTTCTGAATTAGTTCAAGAAGTTACTGAATTTAATATAACTTGTTCCTCTTCAGCCAGCATGAAAAAATAGAAGAAAATATAGTGGAGCTAGTTGATAACAAGAAAGCTCTTGGCTAGACATGCCGGATAAACCAATATAGCAATATCAATCAGGTAATGGAAGCTTGTTTATTAAACACTGACCCTACCTACATAACAACATATAACCTTACATATAACATAGCTTCACCTCTCACAATTTGATATTTCACACCTCAGCACAGATTCCACACGAGACACAAGCTCCTACTTTCCAAGTCATATTTTTGCTTAGTTTCTAAGATGTTGTATTGGTACAAGACCAACGGCCCTTCAGTTTTAGTGCCTACCTCCAATAACATTTTACAGAACACTTACTGTGTGTTAAACGTTACTGATACAATACTGACCCCAGACTGAGGATTAGCTATCTCTGGAAACAGAGTAGATAATTCTAATGGCTACCTGAAAGCATACAGCCCCTTATTTCATATGACTAATTACTAATAATGAATGGATCAAATACAACACATTACAAGACAGTATACATAGTATTACAATGTACTGGAAAAAAGGAGGTCAGACTTCTAGACAGCTTTAAAAAAAGAGGGGAAAAAAACAACCCACCATACACTAACACTGCACCTGGCTTCTTACGTGGCAAGTGCTGCTGCAGTTCTTTGAATCTACTGATGACAGAAACAATGTAAAAAAAAAAAAGCCAAATAGCAAAAATGCAAAGAAAAAAAAAAAAGACAGGAAGACAAATGTCTAAGAGAAAAGTCTGTCTCTTTTCCCCATATATCATTAATTTTTCATTCTGAAATCTAAGAATAAAACATCTTAAACTTTAAGGTATTTAGATTTCCCCAGGGTTTCAGTGGGTAATGAAACATCTATTTTTCTCCCTGCACTCTGATGTCTCCCTGCAGAGAGTAGATGATCTACGATGCTTCCAACCTAAGGACTGCAAAATTCCAAACAAATCCACCAAATGAACACAAGAAGAAAAATCAATACACAGCAGCACCAAGTTGCCAGGCCATTACGGTCAGATACATTTACCATGTAGCTCTTTACTCTTTCATCATTACAGAGGAACATCATATACAGAGCACAAAGAATACATCCTTCAGAAACAATCTTTCCGGCCATGAAATTCTGCATTTCTATATACTTAGCTGCATAACTGCAGATCTAAGGGCCCCACTGTTGGCAGTAGTGGTGAAAGCCAGTCAAAGCTTTTTGCCTGGGAAGGCAACTCACTGGAAGGAGCAGGACAGCTAAATCATAGAAGTTACCAAACACAAACAGAGCTACTCTACTCAGGGGACTCCTGATGACAGAATGTGTGTCTTAGAAGCTGCCCTTGAGCAAAAGTCTTGCCAAACAGAAAGCTGTAATGAAAGCCAGCACTTTCACAGGGTGAATGCGCCCACACCACAGACATCTTTAAGCAGTTTCACTGCCAGAGGACATGGCCAAGTGCAAGAGGCAGCATTTTCTCACTCATGCTTGCAAACACAGGATTCTGTGGGCATAGCTGGCATGCAGGCACTTTACAAGCACTACTTCTTCAATGTGGTGTGTACTGTTCCTTTCTAAACTTAGCCCACTATGGCATTTTCAAGTGTTAGAGGAAAATAAATTTTATTTGGGACAAATAGATTTCTCACTGGTGCCTAAAGTCTCAACCAAAAAAAAAAAAAAAATCTAAATCAAACAAAAGGGCAGCTCCGAAAGTAACACCTCCGATTTTATTATGTTGGCCCACGACGTCAGAGGCAGATGTTGGTGGTGTGACAGTAGAGGTTGAACCTTCCCATCAATATTCCATTAAATTTTGTTGCCGTGTGACAGACGGCAGCAGAGGGGCAGTCTGACAAAACGGAATCTGACATGGGGGTGCATATGAAGTAAAGGGGTGTCATTGAATTCCTCCACGTGGAAAAAAATTGCACCCACTGACATTCATCGATGCTGCTGAACGTTTACAGAGACCAAACAGTGGGTGTCAGCGCAGTGAGGTGGTGGGTGGCGAGTTTCAGCAGTGGTGACAGTGACGGTGGGTCCCCTCCACTGGTGCAGATTTTGGCACACAGGCTCTTGTTCATCACTGGTTGAAAGTGCACAGCCAATAGTGGGGACTGTTGGAAAATAGCGTTTTGAGGCTGAGAATTTTCTCTATCAAATAGTGTTATTGTGGTCTTGATATCCATGGAAGTAAACAGGAGGCATTACTGTCAGAGTGATCTATGTAATCGCAAGCAATTGGTACCCAGTTATGATTTTCATAACAATGGAGGCAGTTAATCCACAAAAAAGTTTGCCTGCTAGAGACCCTTTAATCATGCACCTAAAATGGCACAATTTACCTTGCAAAAGTCCATTTCAGAAGATAGATACCATACACTGATTAACACACACAAATTTGCATCTTTTTTTTTTCAATTACTTTGAAACCTGAGAGATCCTAGCTGTACTATTCGTAATAACACATTATCAGAGCCCAAGGAATATACAATAGGAAAGGGAATGGCAGAAACAGTACAGTTAAAGCTAGCTTGACCTTCCTCATCACTCGATAAATGCCAGCAAGCCACCAGCATGTGGTTCCTCAGACAAGAGTACAGAAAAACTACATAAGAAAGAAAATACAAAAGAAATTAAAGAATGTAGTTGCACTAATTCCAAATAACCTCTGTGTATGACAGGAGTAGTGTGGGGGGAAATACTGGATATTATACACTGGTTTATCTTCCTGGTTATGGCTATTGACAGTGGGCAGGTCTTGAGACACCATAAAGGTGGCTCATACAATGTCGTCTGTTACAGCTATCAGACTTAAACACTGAGTCCCATAGGAGCAGTACAAATGCACTTTGTTAACATGTTCACTGCTGGGCTCCCAGGTGACACGCGCTTAAGTGCATGTATTTCCCTGGCATGTTGACACAGGAGACCGAGATAGATCAGCCAGCGTGGCTGAGGTTCAACAATTTCTTTCCCTCTCATGTCAAACCTGTGGGAAGGCATAAGAATGGCAGCTGTCTTCTTGTCCAAAGATATGCATTCTAGCTTATTCCATATCTACTTGTTATTTAATTGGAGCTGGGCCTTTTAAAACCAATTGTGGAGGTATTTTGCCAGTAGCTTTCCAGTAGAAGTCATGCTTTCAACATATCTGAATAGTTATCTTGACTCTTGAATTCGTGTCTTCTTACCTGATAACATATTATCTGTTTTTATTGAAGGAAACTTCAAAGTCATTTCATGTTTGTGCCTGTGAATCATCAGATGATCCTCTGTTGGAAAACGCTGTCAGGCAAACACAGAGAGAGAGAGGAAGAGAGGAGGGAAAAAAAAAAAAAAAGAATTTAATTCTCTAATAAACTTTTGGCATTGGACAGAATTTAAAAAATGAGAGACAGAAAGAAATGTATCCAGCTAGAAATGAGTCCAAATGGCACAGGAAACAGAATATACGAAAATGCAAGCGATTATGAGTAACAAGTAGCTACACTGTACTTAGAAACATATTTGCTGCAGCACTCTCTGGGGTTCCAAACACCAAGGTGCCACGCATTTGCTTGAAAAAGTTGCAGACTAAGTTTTGGATTCTAAGAGTCTCAGACGCCCACTCCAGCTACACAGCCTCACAAGTCACCACATGCCTGAGGATCTCTGATAACTGCTGTTGTGCACGCTCTTAGCCCATGGCAAACACAAATTAATGTAGTATATCTTCAATAACTTTACTAGATTTTTCTGCTTTTGTCCCTTTCTGCAACCTCTATCTGCTGAAGAGCAATAAAAATAATCAAATAAGCCAGTCTTTCATTCCAGCAATTAATT
>NW_010396327.1:15325-18424 GCF_000710305.1 Buceros rhinoceros silvestris
AATTTTGGAAACCTTTGATACTTTGACTTGATTCAAAGTGGCAATGCAATGGTGCTCAACATATAACATATATTTACGATCTTTTATGATACTAAATTAAATCCTTTGTCAAACAGAGGAGTTAGGGAGATGTGTTTTGTTAGAAATTAATCTGCACTAAGTTTGGTTTACAGTCTGATAACAGACTTTTACAACAACTAGCTTCTTTTGAAAAGACAAAGACGACACAAGCTTGAATAAATGTTCAAGCACTTGCACGTTTGGGCTCTAAGAGCAGACTTGTTCTGATAAGTTTCCTTCACCAGAAGGTGCGCACACAGAACTTTCCTACAAACCACTGTAATAGTTTTAACAGTGTAATTTCAGGACCAGCAAAGGCCAAAAGTTGTATCACCAGGGCTTGAGGAAAAAAAAAAAAAAAAACACATAATTTTTAAAAGCAGCTTTTTAAAACAACAGGTACGTAGGAGACTGTAAAAAGCTGGCAACAACAGAGTTAAAGTGATTTAATGCTTTCAACACTGTATATTCTCAGCTAAGCAACTTAGCTTGTGGCTATAGTACAAATAGTTACAGTATGTTGCACCTTCTGAGAATCTCTCTAAGCCCCTAGATAAAGCAGCATAAATAATGGGACTGAGTTCTCTGGAAAAAAAAAAAAAAAAAGACTTTTCCTCACTGTGAAATCCTGGTTCATTGCTTACTCATCTGGAAGAAATGTAGCACTAGAAATTTACGTTAAGAACAAAGGAAACATATGAAAGACCTTGCTCAATGAAACTGCAAGGGGAAAAAAACCCTCATTTTGTTCTCATGGAAATAGATTTTCCTTCATCAACACCACACTCTGTCTTCAGGAAGAAATCAGACAGCTTAAAGAGGGCATAGGGCAACTGAGGAGAAGCTATTCCTCCAGCCTGGACTTCTCTGTTGTTTTTTGTAAGTCTACTTTCTTCCTTGTGCAGAAAGCCAACTCCCTCAGCCCTCGATACACATTCTTACTGGCTGATGGAGAAGTCAGTCCCCAGACAGCTTAGCTGGATAGCAGAGCTACACTACGCACTTCTCTCAAGTCCTCTTTTAATAAATGGAGGTCATGTTTTTGAAATGGGAAATAAAGAGTCTTTCAAGATGAAGTCACATCTACATTGCTTGTCTTTCCAAACTGTAATAGAATAAAACCAAAGCTCCTCTCTGAACATCTAAATGAGCTTGTTTGGATCAGCTTCTCCTCCACCAAGGAAATTAATTAATAGCTGACATGAAAACACTCAAGTCCACTGATTTGAGTAGAAGTTAAAGAATCAACAAAAAGGTAAATAAAACTTGACTATAAAATTCAGATACTTTTATTCTACCTCTGTCACAGAATGGTGAAAGTTTAACTCTGCAGGTGGAGATCTGAAGTGACAAATCCTCAGAGAGATGATTCAAAAGATGCCTTCAACACCTGTAGAAAGGCTCCCCCTTAGTGAAAGAGCAGAGCTGCCTGGCCAGATGTTAACTGGACCTCAGGCTTCTCCCTTTCCTTATGTCAGCTCTTGGCAAAATCAACACCTACACTCCAGTAAACCACCCATCATTCCACCAGAAGAACCTAAAGGGTTGTAAAAATATTAGGCAGCTGAAAACCCCCAACATACAGTTGAAGCAGAGAAATATTACCCTCATTAAGAGAGAAGGACTCTGGGAAATGGGTAACCTAAATCACTTAAAATAGCTGCATACAAGAAGCCTATGGCAAAAGCCCAGAAAATGCCCTTGCCTGAAGATTTTACTCCTAAACTCTTGTCACTAAACCAAATTAGGGTTGGAAGCACCACACATGGAACTTCCCTCATCACTGCAAAATCATTGAAAAAACACATACATCCCAATTCAAAATCTCAGCAGGTAAAACCTCTGTCACTTTATGTTTAAGATCACTAAACTTCTAATGCTGTGAGTCAGATTACACTCTCAGAGACATACAGCAGATCATCAGTCAACAGAAATCGCAAATGTACATCCTGGGGCACAATTTGTCCACAGGCTGCATTTTCTGTAATGAATATTTAGTAGGAACATGTCTCAAAGATTTAAAACAAAAACAAAAATCGCAAATGTACATCCTGGGGCACAATTTGTCCACAGGCTGCATTTTCTGTAATGAATATTTAGTAGGAACATGTCTCAAAGATTTAAAACAAAAACAAAAACAAAACCAAGCTAGTAAGAAAGCATTGGTACTTAAGTATCAAAAAAAACCAGGTTACCACATCCAATAGGAAACATAACACATTCCACTGTACATCTAAGCACAAGTCAGACAAGTGTGTCCTGCCTAGTGCCTAGTGTGTCCTCTCTTGCAAGCCACTAAAGGAATTTGCAGTACCTGGCTTGAAACATAAGGCCTGGGTATAAGAGAAGGCAGAGAGGCAGCTCGAGAAACACATTTACCAACTAATGTTTGACTGGCTGTTGCATTTGCTTTAAATATTTTGTAATAATATCTTGTGGGGTAGGGAGGGAACTGAGTAGGGGAAGGACTTAAAAAAAAAGAAAAAACAACACGCGCATTATTATTAGGCATGTGTTAATATATCAGGAGACATTATACAAGCCAGAGCTAGTGCTGAGGACTCAATTAATATCACTGCTGACTCCACTCACCTGTGAGCAGCCTGGGGCACTGCAGACAAAAGGCCTCTCCTGCTCCAAGTTCATCTTTGATTCCTCATAAATCTATGTGTTAAAAGGGGGAGGGGGAAAGAAAGGGAACCTATGAATATATATTCATTCTAAACTTCACACATACATGCAACATACAATCATCATGGTTTATGCTTTTATTTCAAACTCCCCAAACAAACCAGAACAGCGTTTTCATCCTCACAGTACTAAATTTGCTAATATTCAGCAGACTCTCCGCAATCTAAGTTCTTATTACTCCTTCCTGAGCACATATTTACTTTGAAGGAAGAAGAAAAAAAAACCCATTAAGCTTTCACAGCAGAAATCTGCCTTGGAAAAAAAGCATATGTGCAGTGTCGTTATTAGATAAGACCGTGTCTGCTGAGAAATATCTCAAATTAAGGGATTTTACCTTTTCTTCTTCAG
>NW_010396327.1:18539-19367 GCF_000710305.1 Buceros rhinoceros silvestris
GCTGAACAACATTAAAAACAGACATCTAGGTTACTTTTGAGAAAGAACACACTTTTGAAGTTCTTCATCCATATTTTTCAATATTAGTAGCTAAAATACATTGCATACACGCTCTCTTTACACACAAGATAATTGTGCATTCCCTTCCTTTAAAAGATCAACTAGACCCTCAAGAGCTTGTGAAGTTTTGCCTAAAACTGCAGCTTCCCCATAGCAGTTCCGGTCCTGTAACATTGAACTAAAGCCTGGGAGAGAGCTCCCGGGTCTCGATTAAAACCAAAGGAGAAAACATTCACCCTCAGAATACAGTAATTCAGCTGAATTTGGGTCAGTATTATGGCAGTGTTCCTGACGAGCATCAACAAAAATATTTTTTTTAGTATCATTCTAGGATGTAAAATAAATAAGTCACTTATTTTGGAAATGTTTTGATCCTGTTGGTAGAACTGGCATTACGAGCTAGAATATACTAGCTGACCCACCTTAAAGCACAACGTGACTTCTGCTCCCATTACCGTTAAACCCCTTGAAATTCAGCCTCATCACAGCCCTGCTTAGACAAATACCTGAGCTGTGTTTGTGTAATTTTTCATAAACCAGAGAAATAGCTTGGTGGAGAAGGAGAATTTTATTTTAAAACTACAAAAATCTGCAGAAGGAAAAGTTCTACAATTACTCAATCCTGTTGTCATTTTTTAAAACTACCATTCATTGCTTCCTATTTTCAAGAATATCTTTAGCACACTTAACACTTGTTTTTAGAAAAGCTTTATTTTCAGAAGAGCTGCTACTATCCCAACAATAAATACACCATTAAGCTGAGCCAGA
>NW_010396328.1:0-721 GCF_000710305.1 Buceros rhinoceros silvestris
AAAGAGTTACAATTGAATATCGAATCCAAAACACAAAACTAGATGTTGGGAATTCCACAGTATGGAAGTCAGTAACGTTCTCAAGACCAGATGATATCTTGTGGTTACGTCTAGTTTCTGAACGAATAGTCATCTGAGCATGGCTGCTTCTCAGCGGTTGTGCATCTCAGGGTAAAGGCCCTTTCTGAGTTGTCCTTCTGATAACAGGCTGTGACATTGCTCATCCTGATCGCCCTGCCTTGCTTAGCCATTGCACTGAAAACTGCTGTGGGGTGCTGTGCAGCCCTGAGTAGCTTCTGTCTGCAGCCCTTGCCCCATGGCAACGCCTCCACTCCGCCATGCCCTGTTGGGAAGGACCCGGGGTGGGCATCAGTTAGCCAGGAGAAGCACAGATCAGGTAGGGTGGAGCCATGCATGGGTAGGCTCAGGACACTTCACCTCCACCCACAGCCAAAGTGAACATCCACCTGGCAAGATTCACTTTGCCAAGAGCTTCTCAGGAGAATCGTATAGGCGAAGCTGACATCACCCATCTCCATGATGCCCAAGATACATGACAGTGGGCTGATGGAGAGAGCAGAGCAGCGTACTCCTACCTGGCTCCATCTCCGTGCACCAGCCCAGCTCCGTGCAGGTGCAGTGGAGATAAGAATGCCAACAGGTCCTGCCTGTGGATAATCCTGAGCTCCCTAGTGTGAGCCAGGCTCCTGGCATGGCGACA
>NW_010396329.1:0-487 GCF_000710305.1 Buceros rhinoceros silvestris
GTCAGGCAGGGGCCGCTGGCCTGGCAGGATGGAGATGGTGCCGTCCCTCCCCCTGACCCCACTGGCCTCTCGTCTCTCTGCAGATGATCCCGACAACCTGGTTGTGCTGCAGAAGGGCTGGGCCCCGCTGGGTGGCTGGGCCGAGAACAAGTCCCTACGCCTCCTCAACCTGGTCTACGACGTGACGCCACCAGACCTGGTGGATCTTGTCATCACCGACTTGGGCATGATCCCCTGCACCTCGGTGCCTGTTGTCCTGCATGTCAAGAACGTGGAGCAGTAGTGGGGGCGGCTGGACAGACGCTAATAAATGGCAGAACACCCCATCTGCCTCCTGTGGTATGGCAGGAGCCCTGGCACCCCGTGTTGCTCCAGGCCCAGCTCTGTGATGGTGTGTGGGGAAGAACTTTCCCTGTCCCTGGTCTCTTCCTCTGGGAGCTGGGGACAATAGTGACACTGTGGCAGAGCCCCTGGCTCCTCCAGCCCC
>NW_010396330.1:0-5004 GCF_000710305.1 Buceros rhinoceros silvestris
AGACTAAGGTACACTGGGCACTGGTGTCTACCAGGGTTGTGTACCTCTGTGGTTCTAATGTGCCAGGCCATCGAATCCACATAGTCCGATATACTTGATTATCCCTCTCATCCTGTCTAGAGGCAGGGCCCCTCTAATGCCTCGGGTGATGTCCCCTCTCACTGGGCACTGGTGTCTACCAGGGTTGTGTACCTCTGTGGTTCTAATGTGCCAGGCCATCGAATCCACATAGTCCGATATACTTGATTATCCCTCTCATCCTGTCTAGAGGCAGGGCCCCTCTAATGCCTAGGGTGCTGTCCCCTATCAATGGATGGGTCCATCTGGCTTGTAATGGCCATAGTATGGTTCACTAAAGACTGAAGCAGCCATTGTTCTACTGAAGCCTTCATTTTGATTTGGCCTGCTCTGCAGCTCACGTACTTGTACCCTTGTCAGCTGTAGGCCATCAATCCCATCTGCTCATGTGTACCTTCCCGTGTATCTTCTCATGTCCTCATACTGGAGTACCCTGCTAGTCATTTCATCTATTGCTGGTGCCCAGTCATCACCCAATCTTCCCTGATCATTGTGGACAATGTATGGGCATATGTCAATGGTGCACTCTGCAGGAACTTCTGTGGTAAGGGATGGTTGCAGAGCACTTCAGCAGGGTCCACGTTAGCTCACCAGTCATGGTAGATAACCTCTAGCATAGCCAGTTCTCTGAGGCACCTAAAAACTTTCTCCAGGATAGTCCATTTGCTAGGGTGGCATTAGATGTCATCTCTGAATGGGTATCTGTCCTTCACAGCTGTCAGAAGTTGCCTCCAGAGACTGACTGTACTTGACTTCCTTCCAATTTCCTTATCAATACCTCCATCTCGGGCCAGGTTCGCCAGCTGTCTGGCTTCTCTACCTATCAAATCGATTGTATCAGCTCCATTATCTAAGTAATGAAACAACCAAGTGATGAGTGTCTCCCCATCTTGCCTGCCAAATTCCTTCCTAATATTTCTTAATTCTTTCCTGGATTGTGGTTGAATAATTACGTCTTGGTCTGATTCCTCCTTTTGCAATGAAACTTCTTGGGGAGGATTTGCTGCTGGCACTACTGAGGAAGGAGCCTTTCCCAGATTCTCCTGAGAAGTGTTTGGTCTTGCCTCCTTGACAGAGCTGTCTCCTGGGCAGTCTGTCTTCTTTGGCATTTAGTGTGAGTGGGATGATGTTGCTTTTTCACCGGAGCAACCTGTGTTGGTGTTGGTGGAGAGGTGGCAGCAACTGGCAAATCAGGCGGGATGATGTCATTTCAGTGCTCATTTCAGGACTTGGTGTGGCAGCAGCTTGTGGCAGTGGAGGTGAAGGGTCATTGGAAATGGCTGGTTGAGTGGCCATAGTGCACATCATATTGCATCTATACTTGCATGGATACTTACTGTTAATCCACCACTGGACCTGTTTAAGGTCTGTGGTCTTAAGGTCTGTGGTCTTAAGGTCTGTCACTGGACTGTTTAAGACAGCTAGCAACAGTTTTATCACACACAGACAGAAATAACCATTTCCAGAAGCCCCAGTCTCAGATACAGTTGGTCTGATATAAAATACAGAAGCGTGATTTTCCATGATCCAGTTGATAATGTAGTTAGTGATAGCCACTGTCAAGTAAGACTCAAAATATTCTGGCAAAGTCAGGATCCAGCCAAATCCAGAACAAACCTATGGTGTTAAACATGCCACACTCCTCGCCAGATGCACCAGACCAACAAACCAGAAACCAGTACCAATCAGAACCAAATAACAGAACACCATTTCACCATTTTTTTTGTGTTTGGTGTGTTAGGCACCAGATCATAAATCAGACTCAAACTATACTGTTCAACAGCATCATACAGAACCTCACTGACAACCATCCTGAAAAACTTGTTGGTTTAGTTTCCAAACTTTCAGGAAAAATGAATATGAAATGATTCAAGGCCCACCCACAGATTTTAATTATGTAATCGTTTGGACAAGCCTGGCCAATCAAAGGACAGACTCGCTCTATTTAGCCCCCCCTTTCCGAGGTGAAAGGCTTAAGAAAAGAGATAAGAAGGGGGGAAAAAAGAGTTTGTGAGGCCTCTGTTAAGTTAGGAAACTAAAACAGTTTTAATAACAATAGGAAGACATTATATACAGAAAACAAGGATTAACAAGTTGATATTGAATCAGAACTGGTGCAGCAAGATGGGGACTTTGAGGCTTGGGGGTGCGCTGTGTGTGCACCCAAACCACGGTTAAGGAAAAACAGCAATAAAGGCTACCAGACTGTTCAGGCGGCAGCAGCGGCAGGGCCAGCAGAGCAAGTGGCAGCAGCAGCAGCACATGGGGTGGCAGGGCCAGGCAGCGGTAGGGCTGGGAAGTGGCAGTAACAGCAGTGGCAGTGGTTTTGATGGTGGCAGATTGTCTGTGAACACTGCAGGGCTGGTGAAGTGATGGCAGCAGTTGCTGCAGCTGGGACAGCACGTGAAGCATCGGGGCGGTGGCAGCAGTGGTAGTGAGCTGGCAGCAGTGCCAGGCAGCAGGGAAAAAGGGACGTGGTTCCTCCTGCATGCTGTTTTTAAGGAAGCCCCAGGGCCAGCCAAAACTCCAGCCAGTGGGTGGATGTGGTGGTGTCATGGGAGGAATACACGACTGGCTGTTTGATGCATCTATCAAAGATAAACTAACCCTGTTTATCTGAAACCAGGACAAGTGGCTAATACACCAGTGGGGTCTTGCTGCCATCCAGAGCAACAAGGTTGGACAAATGAGCTAACAGGGATCCCATGCAGTTCAACAAGAGTAAGTGCAAAGTCCTGCACCTTGGAAAGAATAAGCCCAAGACACCAGTACAAACTGGGGCTGATGAGCTAGAAGGCAGCTCTACAGGAAGGAATTTGGTGGATAGCATGCAAACTATGAGCTAGCAACGGTCCTTTGCAGAAAGAGTACCAAGAGCCTCCTGGGCTGCATTAGGATGAATATTGCCAGCTGATCCTTCCCCTCTACACAGCACTGGGTAAGGCCACATCTGGAGAGCTGGGTCCAGTGCTGGGTTCCCCAGTACGAGAAAGATATGGACTTACTCAAGTTAGTCTGGTGCATGTCATGAAGATTATTGAGTGATTGGAACATCTGACATATGAGGAGAAGCTGAGATTGCTGGGAGTGGTTGGCCTGGGAAAAAGAAGGCTCAGAGGGATCTTATCCATGTGTACAAATATGAGAGAATGGAATGAAGAAGAGGGAGATACTGACTTCTCTTGGTGGTGTCCACTGACACTACAAGAGGCAGCGAGCACAGATTTGAAAAATGTCTTCTGACATTATGACTGGTATAAGATGATGTTTAAAACAGGAAAATCTTGTTCTCTCAGCAGTCTTCATTTGCTTGTTTATACTACCTAACATTTTATTTATTTTCTCCCTTTCTCCATAATTTATAGCTTTGGAGACAAAAAATATTGCAATTCCATGTATTTACATTGCAAAAATTTACTAATATTTTCTTTGACCCTGGTTTGTGTATAGGAATGTTGGAAAAAGGGGTTAAAATGCATCTATTAGAACTGCATTAATAGCTTTAAATTCTAAAGATATACACATATCTTTATCTAAAGTTGCTTCTGATTTCTTGTTTTGCAGAAAGCTTTTGTTCAGTCTGTGCAGGAAACATTTTGGACATGCACATTTATACAAGCTATGTAAAAGCTTATTCTCTGGATACATGGTGAATTTAAGTATAGAGAGTTGAAAAATGAAGTCTACTCATATTTGTATATATATCTACCTGTATGTGTGTGTGCATGCCTCATAACAAAAAGTGAGAAACTGAGTATCTTGTGTGTTTTAATGCCTATAAATATTTATTATTTAAGGTTACATTTTGCAGCACAACAGGAAGTTGCGTTTATGTCAGTGACGAGGAGCAGTTCATCTTTTCATTGAAAAGAAGCAGTGAGAAAGTTTAAATACGACTCTTTTCAGACAATAAAAATAAAAATAGAAAATATTATCACAGCATACTTGAAAGGTTAGTTTATGGTCTGAGCAATCTACTAATACCACATGGTACCAGCAAGTTGATAACTCATTACTGCTGGAATCGTATAAAATATCTGTTAAAAAATTAGCAAAATTAGTGATTTTTGCTGTTTGGAACACAGAAAGAAAAAAATTAATGATTTTGTAATCAATGACAACAAACCTACAGTAATAACACTGTCAAATAATCAAAGCATCATATTCATGATATTCATAAATATTCATCATATTAATAAAATATATTAAAATGGCAACTTCTTCAAAGGAGCAATAACATATGTGCTGTACCTAGAACTTTAGTTCTACTAATACTAAGTTTCTCACCTGGTAAAATAGCATGGAATAGGAGAGTCTAGAGAATTATCACAGTAAACATGCAAAACCATTCAGAAGTTCATTTTTTTATGTTTTAATTAAGTTTATTTCTGTAGCTAAAATGTGACAATAAGAATCAATGGTTTGGTAAGACCCTTGGCTTGATAGGTAACTGTAGGTGACATCCAAACTGCTTCCAAGGTTGATCTGCCTTAGGGTAGAGATTATTCAATAGTTCTTTCTTTCTGTTATCTTCTGTTTTCATTAAATTATGTAAAAGCATTCGAATTATAAAGAAGATAGTCAACTACATAGATTTCAGCAAAAAGCTTCTTTATAGTTTTGCTGTTTTGGCTGGGATGGAGTTAATTTCCTTCACAGTAGCTAGTATGGGGCTATGCTTTGGATTTGTGCTGGCAACAGTGTTGGTAACACAGGGATGTTTTAGCTGTTGCTGAGCAGTGCTTACACCCAGTCAAGGCCTTTTCTGCTTCTCACACCACCCTACCAGTGAGTAGGCTGGGGGTGCACAAGAAGTTGGGAGGGGACACAGCTGGGACAGCTGACCCCAACTGGCCAAAGGGGTTTTCCACACCATATGATGTCATGCTCAGCATGTAAAGCTGGGGAAAGAAGGATGATGCGGGG
>NW_010396330.1:5102-14282 GCF_000710305.1 Buceros rhinoceros silvestris
GGGGGTGGGGTGGTGGTTGGTATTTGGAGTGTGATGTTTGTCTTCCCAAGTAACTGTTATGCATGATGGAGCCTGGCTTTCCTGGAGATATCTGAACACCGGCCTGCCTAAGGGAAACAGTGAATGAAATCCTTGTTTTGCTTTACTCGTGTGTGTGGCTTTTGCTTTATCTATTAAACTGTCTTTATCTAAACCCATGAGTTTTCTCACTTCTTCCCTTCCAATTTTCCTCCACCTTCTGATGCAAAGGGAGTAAGTGATCAGCCATGTGGTGCTTAGCTGCTGACTGGGATTAAGCCATGACATTAGTTCACTAAACTAAAAGCTAAAGGGATGACATTCATTACCTAACTTGAATGTCAGGTGCAGTTACTTTTTATTTAGTTGTCCTCCTTTGGATGCAGTAATTTGTGTTTCACTAAGCCATACCAGTATATATTAAAAATGACTTTTCAGAAAATCATGCATTGTTGATTTGAAGACACGTCTTGGATAAGTTTTACTGAAACTGCTGAAAACCTTTGTCTTGTTTCTCATTTGGATTTCTGACTGGAGCTTTCAAACACTGGCTTTTTTTGTGTCTTCATTAAAATAGAAAACACTTTAGTAGTTGTTTGCTTTCCTCTCTCTAAAGTTGTTTGAACACAATAATCTCTTAATTTTCTTTTGAAAAAAAAAATGGACAGATTAAGCTTTTTATTACCCTTCTCATTATGCTTTTTTTTTTTCTTTCCAATATTTGGATTGCTTTTGTCTCTATATTCCCTAAAAGATACGTTTTAACAACTCTTCTAGAAGTATAGACTAAAGCCCAAAAGAGTAGCTCATAACCTTAATAATGATATACAGACATGTAAAATACACTTTATTTTTGCTATGGTGGAGTGCATGATAGAGACTTTCTATGAAAGTATAATAGAGTTTCAGAAATTAAGAGGGCTAATATCGCATGAACACTGGGTTGGTCTACCACCAAACTACCTCTAAGTAGTTCACAGCTAGTTTAATTTTCCTTCAAGACAGTTTAATTTACAAATTCTCTTACCTTTGGGAAATTAACGTTTTTGAAGGAC
The DNA here is from genome assembly GCF_000710305.1 of Buceros rhinoceros silvestris. NCBI lineage: Eukaryota > Metazoa > Chordata > Aves > Bucerotiformes > Bucerotidae > Buceros > Buceros rhinoceros. The sequence goes on from NW_010396330.1 coordinate 6,176, forward strand.
TAAGCATACAATTTACTTGTTGAGATGCTTCTGTTTTGCTGTATCAAAGGCAGTCATTTTGTGATTACCTTTTTCTCACAGCACAAGCCACAGTTCAAGAATTAGTTGTTAACCATCACAAAGAGTTCATGACAGCGTGAAGGATCTAACAGTGTCTTTCACAGATGAGCAGCAAGAATCAGTCAAAGCCTGTCTGTCACACAGAAAGATTTGGCGGAATAATCACTTACGTTACATGGGCTCTGCCTGCTTTCTGAAATTCAATCATAACCAACCTAGAAGTCCAGCTTAATTAATCTAAATGCTGTACGGTATGAACAATGTCAAGTGGAGAAAGAAGGGACCAAAGGGGGCAGAAAAGATAGCTGCTGGGACTGAGACAGAAGGTGTAACAGCAGAGTCCATACAGAGCTAAAGCTCACAGGGAACGCTGTAGAACCCTGAGACTTTGATGTCTGGATGGAAGTGGCTGGGGAAGAGGGACTTAGAAAAGAAAGAGATTTTCTTGACCACAAACAGACCTAAAACGACTAGTGAAAATAAAAGATCCTGAAAATGAGATTCACAAGTTTGCAGGAAGCGACATTTCTGAGAGGGAACAAATACAACTGAGACTGGGTCACTTGCAGCAGCTCTGATGGATCTTAAGCTTATAGTTAGAAAAGTAATTGTGATACTTTGTTTGATTTTTTTTTTTTAGAAAAGAATCAATATTTATTTGAATCCATTTTCCCAGGCAATAGAAAAGAGTACTGTAATAAGTAGCTTGGAAAAAGCTAAATCTGTCTAAATCTGGCCTATGTGTATCAGCTGGCAAGAACTCACCCACCACTCCAAACATTGCTCCCCAGAACCTATGAAATGCAGACAAAATTGTTCCCATAGCATCCCAACCCATTCCATTAAAATATAGCTGAGAATTCCAGCTAATGGGAACCTTCATTCTCATGAATGATGAAACTGCTGGTTCATCTCTAATGATTTATGCTTTTTTCACTTCTGGTCTGGTGGAGCAAGTAGGGGGAACTCCAGAAAAATTTTGTTGATTTTTTCTTTCAGATTACTAGGTACTTAATCCTTGGGTACTTTCATATAGTATTCATTCTAATGTATGTCATCATTAATGGAGACAAGCCAAAGGATTTCACAACAATGCCTAATCTAGCCTTCCCCTCTTTGTTCCAGAGAAACACCGCCTAATGCAGAGTCACAGACAGTAAATGGAGGAACTGTGTTGAAAGCCAGTTCTTCTCCCTGCTTTTTTTTTTCATTGCTTGAGAGATTATTTGCTTAGCAGTTCATTGCTTTAGACACACTTGTGATTGTAGTTCTTCCGTGGGAACTGAGGGACAGAATCAGCAGCACTTCGACTCCAATGCTGTTTTGTAGCTGTCTAACTCCTAAGTTGTACCTGGAGGTTTCCTAGTTTCCTTTCAGTGCAAATAGGGCACCAAAACATGTCTCAAGTCTTTGATTATTCCTCCCTTCCCTTCCCTCTTTACTACTTCTTTAGAAAAACTTACTGTCTTGTGGCTTTAATCAGCTGTAGGAGTCCAGAGGATGAATCCTTATGTTTTCTTTCTTTTTCTTTTTGACTTGGTCCCCACATATGGTATGAAAAATATCCTAAAATTGCCAAAACTTTGAGTTAGGATAGTCTAGCCTGTTGCCTTACACAAGGACAGAAAAAAAAATATAACCAGAGTCTTAAGTTTGTTTTACTATAACACAAAATATGAAACTTCTACAAAGTAATTATTTACAAAGGAAAACTTTGAATCTCCTGGGCAAAAGACACTAAAGTTAAGTTTGAAACAAAACCAATTGTGCCCTTGCAGGGACACATCCTTTTCTTCAGCCTTGCTGTCCATTCCAGCAATGTTCAGTAGCTTTCAGGGTTTTCCACAAACTCCTCATAGTTCCTTCTGGGTCTGCTGCTTTCTTTTGCTTCTGAGTCTTAACTCGGATCTGCTTCTTGCTGCCGAAAGGCCCCTTCAGAAAGGCCCCTTACTCCTTTCAGGGGCAAAATTTCTGCTTATCTCAATGCTTCATGAACATATTCTACCCTCTGCCTTTGGCTGCTTCTCTATGCTACTGTCCAAGTGCTTCTCTGCACTTGGATATGCGCAGGTGGTCCCAGGGAAAGAAAAAAATTCCTCTTCCCTCTCTCTTTCTAGAATAGGTGGTACCTAAAGCGTGGCAGCCAGGTCAGGAAGTCTCTGTCTCTGTTGCCTAGTCTTCTTAAAAAACACAGGACGTGCATGTATATGGTAGAGGGTTGCATCTGTTATTACATACAGGTAGAAAGATCATTGTGGTTAGATCAGTTTTCAGTCATCCTGAAAGTAAGGATGGAGAGCACAGAAAGTAGGTTCTAAATGATATTAATATAAAATGGTGGAACAGACATGAAGGGACACTGCCAAAAAGTCAAAGGTACAAAATGAACAAGACAGGTAAGGGATAATATTGACTCAGAGAAGAAACTTTGTTCTTGTGACAAGACAGAGAGCTATTCTCTTGATTTGACTGTGATTCATGTTCTCTCTCTTTCAGTTAAATAGTCAAATGTAGTCAACCAATTTGTACAGGTGCAACAGAGAAAAGAAGTGTTTACACAGCTTCAATAAGGGAAGAATGTGTTACAGAAAAGCTGGATGAGTTGCAAATACTTTGAATGCTTAGCAGAGTCATCCAAACGTCTCGGATAAAAACAAGGAACTACTGATCTCTAGGCTTGTCCATTTAATTTCAGTTCAAATTTGTTGAAACAAAAAAATACAATTTTTTTCTAAGCAACAGAACATAACAAGGAGATGAGTAACAATCAAGATGGAATTCTCCAAATATGCTCCTTAAAAATAAAATACTCTATTTTGACTAGGTAGCAGACTATTTTGGAAGGAGGGAACTGGCAGATATTATCTGTCTTGTTTGGTACTACTTAAAAGGTGCTCTCATGAGGAAGCTAGGGAAATGGTGACTGGATGAAGCAGTTGCACAACTGATTGGAAACACATATCTGAAGGAATAGTCATTCATGTTTCACTGTCAGACTAGCAGCTAAAAAAAGCAGGTTTCTATGGGGATCTCTCCTGCACCTGTGAGTGTTTGACACTTCTGTTAGTGACTTCGATGAATGGCTGCAAGCATTTTTGAAGCAAATTTAGAATTCAAGAGCATCTTGACAAATCAGAGAAATGGTTTGATAAAAGCATGCTGCAGTTCAGTAGGATAAATGCAAAAATCTATCTTTACATCGAAATATTTTGCTGTAGAAATATAGTTTAAGGGAGGATGCACAAATAATTCAGAGTAGCACATATAATTACAGTCAATCGCATGCTGAAAATGAGGTAAAGCTCTCATGTTGTTATAAAAATATTTGAAAAGTCATACATTAATAAATAAAGTATTTTCTCTGAAATGCATGAAGTAGCTCTGTGCTATCTGGTACTGTATGACTGAAGTTTTGAAAAATGATCTGCAGTGAATTATATTTAATCCAGAGAAAAATGTGTAGAAGCAAGCAGTAAAATTTTTTTTTTTTTTCATAAACTACAGTGGGAGTAGACACCAAGAAAAAGTCTCCAATAAAAAAAAAATAAAAAAGAGTGAGGTGCAGGGAAGTTCACCTCGGTATGTTCATTTTCCATGGCTGGAAGATGTTAAAGAAAGGTTGGACAAGTGTTTGACATAGCTGATTTTATCTTTGGCTGGGGAATAAGGCTTATATGAAGAGGAGGAATAACTGGAAAACTGCGCTGGTTTGTTTTCTCACGTACTCTGTCAATAAAAAGTTGGATTCAAAAAAATATTTGCAACTATTGTGACTTCTCACTAATTGAATCCATTTTGTGCAATAGTATTGGAGGTCCTTCCCCTGCTTGGAGAGCTTATTTTTAAATACTCTGCAAACATTTAATTTGAAGATTGAAAGAGGAAGAAATTCCCGAAGTACAGAGTATCACCTACTATCTGGAAGGATTTATATGCACAATAGACTGTAATGTTTAATTACAAATGTAATGGTAGTTGCTGCTTGATCTCAGAGCTCTGATTAAGCTCTGTTTAAAGGATGTTTCTAGATAAACAAGGAATACATGGGAAGTCAGTCTCAGTGAAGACTTTCCAAAGTCACCGGGCTCCCGCTAACCTCTCTAGCAAACAGTAATGCTGAGTGAGCAGGCAATTTGATAATAAGTTAAACTTCAAGACAGTTTTCGGGCAGTTTCGGGCAGTTTCGGACAGTTTTTGGCTGTTATAACCCCACTTGCCTTTAAAATAAATCATGTGCAGTTAATTAATTAAATTAACTTGATAACCAGACTTCCAACAAGTTAGGTCAGCTGGAACTGGTCAACCAAAATATGCATGTTATTATTTCCAATTTAACTCAAAATGTCATATGCTCTACGCCAGCCAAAGCAGAAAAATTATATCTAGCAATGAAAAGGATATAATAATTTTATAGGGGGAAAATAATGAATTTCTGTGAAAAAAACCTGGATTCTAGAAAACAGAGTTTTTAACATAACGGGGGGAATCAGGGTGGTATTATTAATGGTCGTGCATTCAGGCCTGGCTCTGCTGTCTTCTGTTTACGAGCTTGAGCTGTTCTAATAAATGCCTTTGTAATAAACGTTTTCTGTTGAAGAGTGACTCATATTCCAGTAAGTTTTCCATTATATAATATCACAATGAAGTATTTCAAAGCTTATTAATTTGTTTTTAATATTTATTTTTGCAAATATTTCTTCTGGAGACTATAGTTAAATCAGCCAATATGGCATAAGTGTCATTGTTTTATTGCTAATTGTATCGTACATGTCTCTAGTGAACATCTTTTGGTTTTAACTTTCCCTAAAAACAAGATTCCTTTCATTCTAAAAATTCTCGTCTGTTAATGATTAAACTTTAAGTTCTCTAGGATGCAATAAGAACTGAAAAAGTGATATTTGGCATAAATTTCATAGAACAGCTTCTTGTAACATGAGGGAAGCAATAAAAGAACACTGCTTACAGAGTAATCCATGTACCATTCTTCCACTTAAAAGCACACACAGGGATTGCTAAATAATATGATATTACTGGGCATTCATCATACTAGATTCCCAGTAGAGACAATTACTCTTTTATTTCCATTGGAAAGCAAATTATTCTTTGTGGAGATGAGCCTTATGCCTTAGTTATATTCCCATGTCTGGCACAATTTTGGAATAATTCAGTTTGCAACAGAAGTTAGGAAGAGTATGAGTGGCTTTGGCGTGACACTACCTTCACAGGTTGGGAAGCAAAGTCTTCCTGACTTGCCTCACTGAGAGCAGTCAAAATCATGAAACATAAACAGCTTTATATAAAGTAAAAATAGCTGGAGATGTTCTACGGCAGTACTATTGAAACCCAGGATATTCTGCAATCAGAATACCTTGGAAACCAAAGGTGAGGGACAAATTCTTCTGACCTACTTACTGTCCATTCCTTTAGCACCTGGAGCTAACTCTGTATAGTCTCTTTCACAGTTATGTGTGTTTCGGCACAGGCACTCAGAGTCACAGAAGGAAAGAGGTGTAGGGCATCAAAAACAACTGTCCATTTCCTATGTAAGAAGTGACATGGCATGTCTTGGCTGAATGGTTTCTCATCTTTGCAAGAAAGTGCTCTTGGCTGTGATTTTCTCAAACACATCTTAGGGAGCTGTTCAGCTTTGCAAAGAAATATTCATAATCAGAGAAAATTTTAGAAAAAAAAAAATTAGAGCAGATATTGGAGTCCAGCTTGTCTCCTTCCCAGGTGAACGACCTCAGGATCTCGCTCTTTCTTACATTCTCTTGGTATTTAATCCTACCAGTAAAGTGGTACAGCTTAAATGGGTGATAATGAGAAATCTAATTTCTGAGCATATAATAACCATAATTTTCATCCAAGGTGGTAGACATAATCCGAGTAAATGAGTTCTCTCAGAAATGTGTGTTCTGAAAGAGCAGATAAAAATGTAAATTTTAACAATTAAATCCGTGGAGCAGTGGGGGAAAGAAGTAGGAAGCAACCCTGGGTAAGGGTTTTCTTACCTTACATGGTAAAGTAAGGAAGCAGTGATAGCCACTCTGGACTGATAGTGTATGGAGCATAAACATCAGTTTTCTCATGTGATGCTTGGCTACAAAAGTCTTAATTTGATTGTTCGTTTGATGAGAGAGTGATTTGAGGAGATAGATAGTGGTTCACATACAGCAGAGAAAGGAGCAGAATTTTGATGTCTTGCATCCTAAACAGTATTGAAGCAACTGGGTGTTTTTATCTCATTGCATCTATCGCGGTGTAGTGAGACTGCCTATAGGATGCGGAAGGGAGAATACAAATGTCCAGTGTCTGAATTAGGACTAGGCTTAGACACGAGACAGATAGCTAGCAGAAGGTGAGATACAGCACTGTTGGTGATATACAGAGGTTAAACTTCAGGGTTTTTATCTGCAAAACCTAAGAGTCCTCTGTATTTTAGTGCCTTGAGCATTTGGTTGTAACAGATGAGTGATTTAGAGGGGTTTGACCTGGGTGCTTACTTCCAACTTCTGCCATTTTGACCTTTTGTGGCTTTAATCCTGGGGCTACGCTGTGTTTTCCTTTGCTCCAGCTCAGGAGAGCCAACAGCTCTGTCTGTATTCCTGTAAGGTAATTTCAAGAGCACCAAATGTGAACTGCTTTGAAACACGCTGCTCATGAGGGTTTTTGATAAATGACATTTAATTAAACCATTTGTAAGGCAAAAGTACAATGAAAACAAGAAACATAACCAGTTTGTTATATAATTATTTATATTGTAGAAAATTAAGAAACTTGAAAATCTTTCAAAAAACATTATTACACCAGAAAGGGACACATCATTCGCTTTGATACAGTTATGTTCTGACATGTGCTGATCATACTGAATATCATTAGCAACCACAATGTTTTGATAGCTTTGATAGGAGACACCATTACTCCATAAAGAAACCTCATTTTTTTCCTCCCAAATATTTCTGTTGTAAAGTAAAAGTCCAAGGAAAGAAAAACGTGAAGATACAAATGTTTCTTATTAATTTGCCAGCCAATTGACGAAAATCTTGACTGATAACAATTTAGAAATAAGAGAAATGTGAAATAATTTGCCCAAATCTCTCTTTCTTTCCAGGCTTGCCTCTCATTACCTACTTTGAGAAAAAGGCCAGTAAGGACTGGAAGAACATCTAATCCTTGTTTTGCATAAAATAAAATGCAGTAGAGGCTTTGGAGCATCAGACCCTAAAAAATTAAGTTGCTTGATGAAAGTCAGGCTGTGTCGTGTTTAAATGTGGCTTAAGGGAATTTGGTTGTGTTCTGTATAGCTGAAACTGATGTTTCCGAACTTTCTCACACCTCCATGAGAACAGAAAATACTAAGTAGCCAAACCATTCACATAAACTGTGTTATGGCCAAGTTTCATTCCCATCTCTAATTTAGAGGTAGAACTCGAAGCTGGGTCTCCCACAGTCTGAAGAATCTTTGCCACTAGTTAATGAAACTTTTTATTTTGTGTATTTAAAACGAGTCATGAGAATGAAGCAGATCCAATTATCAGTTTAAATTTGTAGAAAATGCAGATAGAACAAATTACTAAAGGCAAGAACTGCTAGAGTCCATGCAGTTTCATAAAACCAATTACTAAATGCAGGAACTGCTAGACTCCATACAGTTTATAACTATATGCTCAGATGTGATAGTCCCTATAGGCTGCTACAGACCTGATACGTTCTAGTTGGACTAGTCAATAGATATCTCATCTCAGAGCTGAGTAACTTCATAAAAATTTTGGCTTCAGTCAATCAACATCTTTCAACAGAAGTAATTTCACAGGAAAATACCTGTATCAATTTTCATTATGAAAGATTAAGTCTCCTTAGATGTGATACTTGTTTGGTTGACGAAGTGAAATATGTATGTTTGGTGGAGTTTCAAATTGTGCCCTGATTATCTGTAGAGTAATAAACTACAGGATGTTTATGTAAGTTTGGGCAACGTTATATGGGAGTCTGAGACAAGGAAGGAAGGGAAGGAATGGAGGGAGGAAGGGAGGGAGGGAGGAAGGGA
>NW_010396331.1:0-11476 GCF_000710305.1 Buceros rhinoceros silvestris
GGGGGCGATGGGTGATGTCTGGTCAGCGCTGTTCCAGGGCGGGGCTGTGGTCCGTCTGCTCTGGCTGCGTGGTGTGTACTGTACTGCACAGCACCTGTGCCCTCAACGAAAGCCACCACTAGGTGAAAAGAGTGCTGGGATGAGTTTGCTGGCTCCAAACACCCAGCCAAGCGGTTCTTCCTGCTGCCTACACGTGTGCTGTGGCTGAGGGGAGGTCTGGCGGTATTCTTGGACTGTGGTCAGTGTCCAGGAAGGCTCATGCGTGTACTGGACCTGTCAGCTTTCTGGAGGAAGAGAAGGCTTTTGTGCACACATCAATACTGTGACAAGGTGGGGAATGAAAGAGATTCTTGATAAACGCCCATAACAAAGCAATTGCAAGGTGCTCCCTGTGCTCAGCTGTGTCACACAATAACCGAGTCGAGTTCAGGTCAGTCTTTGGGGTTGAGCACTGGAGTCTCTGCCACGGCTGGCACATTCTCAGTTCCTTCCTTCGGCCCTAGATTTTTCTGCAGAACTAGAAGACTGAACTCTTTGCCTAAAAGCCTGGTGCAAATCTCATTCTGAAAGAAAAGTCCTATTTTAGAGCTAGGGAAGTTTGTAAGTGGTCAACCCAACCCCAGACAGTACAGCCATAACTTACCATTTCCTGTCCGGTTCATAGCAGCAGACTTCTCCTCAGCTATGGCAATGAACTAACAGAACCTAGATGTCAGGATGAGCCCTCTCAAACCCTTCCTTCCTTGCCCAGTGTAAGCTTTACCTGTCTGTAGGGTAAGACTGCAGTATTTTACTGGGTCGGTTGCTTTCTTTCATCATTTATTCATACAGAAAAGATGGGGTCTCTAAGGAGTGAGCAAGGAGCCCGTTCATTGCAGAAGCTGAATGCAGAAATGCGAGTCATCCTTCGGTCTCATTTCCAGTTCAAGCAGAGCAGTGCAAGGTTATGCATGGGAATCGTGCAGTGCCGAACCTACACAGAGACATTGCCAAACCAGCCACCAACATAGCTCTGTGTAGCCTGTCCTTCACTGCACCCTGAATGCTATTGACTGCTAATACACAGCACACTTGAGTATCTCCCAGGGCAAAGTATTAAATGCCAAAATGAAACAATCTAGAAAACGCTAACCAGAGGAAACAGCAGCACGAAACTGGCTGGCTGCAGAGCTCAGAAGAGCAGTGAAAAAAAAAACAAAAAAACTGTGAAAGTCCTCCCCAAGAATGTCTGAATGTGCCATCTCACCAGATGAAGGACTGAGATATAACTCATCGAGTGCCACGTGACACATCGGCTGTGACTTCATTTCCATTTCTGTGTCTTTCAGGGAAACCCTGCCTCTAGTCACAGCAATAGTGGCATTAAATGGAATCAATGCTATGGGTCCCAGTAATGGCAAGGACTGGACTTTAGCTTAAATGGCAAAAAAAGGAAAAAAAAAGGATGTGACACCAGGGGTGGGAGGAAAGATAAAGTGACTTTGAATAGCTGTATTGCTGGCTCAGTGTTTGGATGCAAAGTGCAGTAGGGATGCCCTTCCACCAGGGTAGGTATCTACCAAGGAGCACTATTTGTTATAAATTCCACTGCCCCGGTTTAAATATAAGCACTGTCTGGATGCAGCTGTATGTGGGTGTCTTTGCTCCTTCCAGCATTCTCACTCAGAGTGAGACAGAGTCTCATTATCATTTATGCAGCATGAGCCATAATTTGGATTGATGTGACTGCTGCTGTTTAATGCAAAGCATTCATTTTCCCTTGTAAAATAAAAGCACTTTACTTCATTTTGTTCATCAATGTATCGTGCAATTAATTCAGCCCTGCTTATTACATCCTGGGCTTGCATGTCGTGGACTCAAGGGGCTTAGAAATGTCTTAATGATCTCATGGATATGAAAACAATGAGAGCTATGATAGACATTATGCATTTGCACGTCTCTCACACCTATGTGATCTGGGGGCTTGGTTGTTTTTTATCTCTGCTTTGCTTTGCGTGTACCTTGTAAATTGCCTCTCTGTGTAACCTGCTGTCTCTGTTCCCTTCCCTAGGCTTGATAACTCAAAGCAATATAAACATGGTGAGAAAGATAAGCAGCAAGTTAAAGAAGACCTGCAGGGAGAAGCGGATGACCCAGGAGACAAGACACAGGATGCAGAGATTTGCCTGACTAGAAGACTGCTCCAGGTGAGTTCAGCTCACTGCAACTAATATCCGGAAATTAGCTGCTTTATATCAAATAAATTGGTGGTATGTCTTGTGCAGACTGTGTAAAAACCTAATACACAGCTGGCTCCCTCCCCGACAGCATAAAAGTGAGGCTAATAAGGCAGAAACATTTTTCTTTGTGTTTTCTGGACGCTCTACCTTTGGTGGGTAAGGCGATAGCGGTTCCGTGGGGAGGTAGAGAAGCTAATACAATTGCTCCTGCTGTCCTTATCTAGCCTGTGGGGATGGAGACAAGCTCATCCCCCATAGTGCTGCCCTTCTCATCCCTCAGTTGAGGTCTAGTCTGAAGGTAACTAAGGAATGCAGCTGACACCAGTGTCTTTGAGTTGTGCCCCTGGCTGTGGAGCTGAGAGCAGTGAAGGCATCAGCTCAGCACAAATGCATATATTATCAGTAGAGCCTTTCTGAATAAGCAGTGAGGAAGGGCATCGAGAAGTTGTCCTGGCTCTACAGACTCCCTTTTAAATTCCCATGGGAAATGAGCAAGCTGAACCTTATTTGGATTGGAGGAGAAACTGAAGGCGTTTTTTAATGCTGGTGGGGAGCCTCCTCCTGCCACTTCACTGCAAAACAGTCTACAGCAAGATGATTTGGGGAGCAGAGAGGGGTACACTAATGTGGTATCTTGACAAGCACACTTGAAAGTCTGTTCCGATCTCAGCAAGGAAGAACTGCTCCTCTGTTTTTCTAAAATCTAACGAGCTTTGAGATATAATTGAGGGACTACTTGTCAAGGTTCACTGGCGCTCTAGAAAATGAACTGATGTACCAGAAATGGGCTCGTGGGGTACACATGATCATTCAGAACATTCCAAGAAAACAACAGCCCTCATTCTTTTCTGATAAAAAAAAAAGAAACCAATGCTTTTCCCAGGCTTTATATAGCAGAGAGTGACTGGTACGGCCTGGAACAATTTGGTATAGCATGGGTTTGAAATGGAAGCACTTTCACACATTGTGGCTTGAAAACAGGGTAATTACTGGGGGGTGGGGGAGGAGAGGGAGGAGAGAGGGTTTCCATAAAACACCCCCAAGGTAAAATAAATGCAGACTATTAGAGACCTGAGACAGAATAATTCCCCAGTGTTTTAATTTGTGCTTCCATGCCTTGTCTCTTGCAGTCATCGTTTGGCAACTGCCAGCCACATCCCCGAGATTCAACAGCATTTACAGAGCAGGCAGCTGCTGAGATGATTATGTCAAATCAGCACGCTGTCCTCTGTCTTCCATGTGTAATGATTCTCACCCTTGGAGAAGTGGTTTAAAATGATGTATACTCCTTGGACTCATTTGTGAGGCTGCTAGCAGCAGGAGCTGTAGAGCAAGAGTTTGGGTGGGACTCTGTCACTCACCTTTCTTGCATGCATGACTTGCAATTAACTCTAAAAATTATTGTACAGAGCCCTGTTACGGCTCGTTTGGGTCTGACCCAAAGTACTTTGAAGACAGTAGGAAAAATCTTGCAAGAGCTCTGGCTTAAACTCTGTGGGGGCAGTAGAGAAGCTGAGCTTGTGTGAATTCTTGATTTGAGTTTCTCAATTAGTTGAGAAGAACATATGAATGAAGACTTCTTTGATGTTTGTCTCCCTCTCTCTCGTTCAGACCTAATGCCCCCAAAGGCAGAACTGTCACTGACTGCACTGTGACTGGGAGATACCAGGAAGGAAGGGGAAAGTTGCTAAGTGTAACTCAGTGATATTATCGCTCTGCAGCTGCTGTCATGCCCTTGAGACAGCACAGAGCGGCACTAAAAAGCTGCTACTCTCAGAAGTGGGTTGGACTTGCACAAATGTTGCCCTGGGCTTTTGTATCACAGGCTGGTCTTGCATTCCACGCCTTGGCATGTTATTTGCTCAGTAGCTTTCCTTTGCACTGCAATTGCAAAGTCAGTAGTTGATCTGGCTGATTCATAAATCAGGGTGTCTGGTTCTTTCACGCTGCTGTGGCTGTGCAGTATGTGCCTGTGCCGCTCCCAACACATTCTGCTTCACCTCTGCAGCACCACAGCTTGATTTAGAGGGAATGAGTGTTGGACATGGGATCTCTTTCTGAAACTCCAATGTGAGCAATCAATCCAGTAATTCTGTGGCTTGATAATAATTCATTAAATTTTCACTGGCCTTACACATTTAACTAATCCCGCCAATTAAGAATAATCTGTTCTTTATTCTCAGAGTTAATAGCAGACCGAAAGCTGAAAAAGCAAGAGCTGAAGAAGCAAGGCTCCTTTTGAAGTCTAAAAGCTCTGGCTTAAAATTCAGACTTGCTGTTTAAGCCTGCTTGTATTTCACCTGATTTGCAGCACAGTCTTGCCCAAAACAGTGCCCAGGATCCTATAACGATTCTGTGTGTGATGTATGGGGCATGAATACCTGCATCACCAAGGATAAAGACCCCTGCAAAATGTCCTACTTTCAATTGCACTGTTCCAACCAGATCTTGGCTCTGGTATTGGAAGGCAGTGTGGGATCAAACCTGGCTTTGATAGTGGCTGGTTCTCATCGGTGTCACACAGACCAGGGTTTAAGAGCTTGCAACCGACTGTGATCAATTTAGGCTTTTTTCCCTTTATGCTTCCACTGACAATAGCACAGGCAGCACCACCCACTATTCTGCATCTGGGCTGAGGGAGGGGCTGCATTTCTCTCTCTGGGTTCACAAATGCATCCTTGCTGCAGCAGCATAGAGCTGGAGCCAGACCACCCATCTTTACTCCTGCCTTTTGGCCTAAGGCTCTAATGCTGGAAGCAGAAATCTAAACAGCTACATCCAACCGAGTGGCAGGTTTTGCCTAACTGCTCCTTCACCGGTTCCTCCTCCAGTGTACCTCCTGGCAGTGCAGGTGGCTGCGGGTCGGAGCTAATGCTGCATTCAGAGCATGCCTCTGCAGTCATGACTGGGCATCATCATAGTAGAGGCGTAAACTATTAAGCTAGCAGCATTTGAGTGAATACACAATGCCAAGTGACGCTACCACAGAAACAGGAGATGCAAAATGGAGATTTGCCTGCATCAGTGGTAGACCGGGGGCTTTAGGGAAGCAGCATAAAGAGGATTCTGACCATGGCACCAGGATTAATATTTCTATTCCTACAAAAAGTGCTGTACATCTCCAGGTTCTTAACTATAAAAGGCTTCTGAACTGTCTTCCACCAGAAGCCAGGGTTTTGGTGTGTTAGCAGTACAAAAGGACATCTTCACCAACCAGCATTGCTCCTGTTTAATGTAGGTAGCATGTGTTGCTCCAATACAGCACTGAAGTAAGTAGCTAAGTAGGAATATAAAGAAGGTTTAAAAATCCGATGGCTGCACCAGGCAGAACCTGACAGCTGTGATTTGAGTGAGGACACAGGGAAGCTTGAATCCCCAGTTTGGGTAGAGAAATTTTTCTACCAAGCAGCGCGATTGCTCTGAGTGATTACCTGAAGTCACCAGTGCTACCTGCAGGCCAGCTCCCTTATGGACCTTTCTGGCTCCTGCCACATCCTGTCAAAGGTGCTGTCAAAGAAGCAGAAGAGTGGCACGAAGGATATCTATCATTTCTTTATTTACATGTCATGGAAACACACATGCAACATGTCACAGGATTTACTACAATGGAACAGCTTGTCCCTATCTCCTGTTACCAAAAACTTTATTTTTGGCTTACTAGGAAAACTATCACTTCCCCAGAAAGCTCCTAAAAATAATCATTAAAAATAACAGACTTGGCAGGATAACTAAATGAGTGAGAGCTGCAGGCTGGGATCCTTGCCACATCCTTGTGGAAACCACGTAGTTAAAAGGAAGGAGTAGGACTGGATGGTCCCTAAGAAGACAGGTAAGAAGTGGTAGTGTGTAAGAGCTAGGGAATATCTATCTGTAGCACTGAACAAGGCAGAGAGCAAGAGTTTTGTCAGAGGGTCCACTCTCACCTAGGCAGCCAGCTTCATGGTGATGTTTCCCATCTTTGATTCCACCTGAAATGACAAGCTTCCTATCCTCTAGAAACCTCTGATACCTAAGGAGGATCTAGCTTACTTCTCAAGCAATAGTTAAGGGGTAAAGTTTAAGCTCATGACCTCTTTGACCTGAAGGATCTTTCATACCTTGCCTCTGTTGAGAGGAGGAGTTGAAACTGCAGAGCCTTTTCCTGTCAAAACCATCAGAATGGTAGTCTTGATCATCTCTTACTAACTGGGAGAGGGGAACCCAGCTCAACGGCAGGAATGTGCTGAGGGAGGGGAGAAGGAATGCAGCCCTGGTATGGAAAAGGCTGAGGCCACTCTATTTATAATGGACACGAGCTTCTTTCTGGAACCTGGCATGTTCAGAGCCTGCAGCTTCAGTCATTTGCCTGACTTTTTCCCCTCTAATTCCCATTGCTAGGTATAAACAGTTTGACCCCAGCTCCTGACTATCCAGGCAGAAGTCCCAACCTTCTAAACATTAATGAATGATCCCTGCTCTCCATTGGCTGATTCAGGCTCCACACAGCGCCCTTTCCTCCGGGTCACTCTTCGATTCCGATGGAATTTGGCGTAACAGCGTAGCCCTGCAGAACAGACACACATAAGTGAGCAGGAGGGACCAGGGCTCACTACAGCCGTAGCATCAAACAGTTCGCTTTTGGCCTCAGTTCATGACAGTTTGCTGCAGTGGGGTCAGTCCCAGGGCTGGAAGCCCAGGCTGTGTCAGCCGAGGTGGCAGAGAAATGCCTCACATGGGCGGGGCGTGTTGCTTTCTGGGCCCTGCTATTCTGTTTGGCTCACTGTTCTGGTTTGGGATTCATTGACTCCAGCAGAAGGTGTCACTGGCTTCCTGAAATACCAATGAATTATCCTAATTGTTTCCAATGCTTTTATGGAAGCACTGCTTGATTTCCCCCTATTACTTCCCATTACTGTCTAAGTGATCTCTCCATTGGGAAATTACTATAGGCTTAATGTGCAGCAGCAATGGCTAGGGAGCTCCCCTTGCTATTTATTTCCCTGAAGCTTCAGGAGAGGAGGGAATAGACTTTGAAGCCTTATTACTGGGAGGTCTGATCCAAAGCTCACTGCTGATCTTCAGTTTCTCTTTTATAGTGTTGATGAATACTAAGGGAGGGGGAAGGGGGGTGGGGAGAGGCATTTTATTTGTAAAAACCATCAGTACATATTATCCCATGGTAGCAGAAAGCAATGGGAGCCTCTGGTCAGTGTACCTCATCGGTTTCTAGGATGGATAGATTTATCTTCTGGTGTCTATTGTCTGACTGTACACCAGAATGTGTAGTTAGTTGGGCCAGACAGGGCACAGCCTATGTGTAAATAATTCTCACAAAAGTCTTGACTTTAAGTAGTCCAGGATTTGGTCTGTATGGTTGGCAGGACTGGATTTGATCATCCTAGAAACTGCAACTCTTCTTACTTCCAGAGCAGGCAGCAGGTAGCAACAGTGCCAGCATCTCAGAGCAGGGCAGGCTGAGGGATTATAGTTTTTAAAATAAGGCAGCCCATAAACTGTCCTTGAGTCCTTGTCCAGGGAGACCCAGACAATGGCACAGGTCGCTGAGCAGCCTGTTGGAGTGCATGTCCCTGGGCTGTGGTGAGAAGCCTACCTTGAAGTTGGGTTTCTGCCCCTCATTACCTATTCCCCAAGGGCAGGCTGGCCTCCCAGAAGGACAGCACACAAGATCAGAGCTCTGCTCTTATCTAAGTGTCTTGTCTATCTTATCTGGGCCCTACATCTCTGGGGATCTTTTTAATCTACAGAGGCTGCACATTTGGCATCAATTTATAACTAGCTTAAGTATAAAGCAGGGCCAGGGGCAGTCCTCGTTAGGCTTGCAGAAATACTTTTCTAGGCTAATCTATCAGAACATTGTCTCCGATTAGGACCTTCATGTTGCACACTACACCCAAGGTGAAGACTGTCGTTTAACACTGCAGCTCCAGGAAAGCAGTCCAGTTAACTGGGTAGGTGAATGGCCTGGTCAAAGTCACTAACCTAGGTACCTAACACAGGTCACTACATTTGGCAACCAGAATTTTGTTCTGGCAGACAAGATCTGGTTCCTAGAGCTGGTCCTTAACACATTCAGACTAGAAGAGTGCCTCTCAACATCTTCGCCACACAACTGTCTACGGAGGGCTGCTGTGGATTCTTCAGAAATAGCTTTAAGAAACAAAAACCTGTGTCCTGCCAAAACCTACTAAATTGCTACACGTTTTGTTGAAATTACTTCAGGAAAGCCATATCAGGCACTCACCTTCAGTGCACATACAGTCATCGTAACATTTGTTGTTAAGGCCTCGATTGTGTGGTTTGCAGAGGTGTTCACGCAAGTCACAGCAAGAGCCTGCAACACATGAACAAGGGTCAGCACAGCTCATTTATCCCGCTCCCTTGTAGGGCTGCTGACACCCATGACGGCTCCATGGTACAGAACACACCTAGAGGGCCTCTGCCCTTCCCTCTGCACACCACTTGCTATCAGTGTTAAAAATCAGGACGCTTGTGTGGGAACCTGGGCTGGATTTCAGTCAATGTCAAGTTCAGAGACATGACTCTACCAAGCTGATCCTGACCTGGGAGGCAGTCAAGGTGATGATCACAGGGCTCTCCTTCAGCCGTCACCGTTTCATTTCCACCGTTGGGGCCCTTACTACGGCGTTTCTCTATGGAAAAAAAAAACAGATGCTGATAGAAAATTTCATGCTACTGTTTTTATTGTGTATTTACTGTTCCAGGGTAAAACCAGCCTCAACTTTCAAGAGTTTGAACTCTAAACCTTCATAGTCTAATCTCATCCCTATTTCTCAACCCTCCATCAATCATTTTATCTCTGCCCTCAAACTATGCATCCAAAATGAGAAACATTCTGTAACTGAGCACAAAACACAACCAGCATTATGCTTTTTCTCTCTCTCCCCACCACTATGATCTCAAATCTGTGAACACTAACCATGGGACAAGTCTTACAGTATGACTTTTGGGAAAGAGGACTTGGAGATTTAGCACCTTTCTTTTTAGCAGATGGCCACATTTCTGGTTTGAGATCCTCATAATCTGTCCAGTCAAAGAGTGCCATATCTAGGGTGGGCATCACATCCCCATCTTGCTTGAGGCGGGCCTGCAAACCACAAGAAACCAAAGAGACAACAAATTATGTTTCTGTAGTGATGCTGAAGTCTTTGCAAATTTTCCTGGTGCTTTTATGCCTTAAAAAAGGCTTTGTGATCCCTGCTCCCTCCACTCCTCTCTTGTCCACTGAGGACTGTTGGCTTCTCAAAAGGGAAGAGCTTCCCCGTGTTGCAGTTGAAACCAAGAGGGAAGTTTCTGCTGCTTCTGTGTGAGGGCAAAAGGCAAGCAAGGAGCATTAGGACATGCTGCCTCTTCAGCCAAGCGCTCCGCTCCCACTGCCTCTTGAAGCTGAGTGAAGATGGCTAGCTATGGAGAGGTGGGGTGGGGAGGAGATGCAACAAAAGGAACTGTTTATGAAGAAGAGATGTCTAGATGTCTCCAAGACAGAGAGCTGCTTTGAGGGAGGGCTTTGGTGTTAAGCAAGCACTTACCTCTGGCTGGGGTGGGGAGATGGGGGGTGGGGAAGGAAACTGGACCTCATCCACTTCTGTCTGCAGCAGAAGTACAGTGCAGTCACCAGTTGTCTCTTTACCTGTGACCGTGGTGATGTGGCTGGAAGAACAGGAGGTTCTTCCGTGGAAGTGGCTAGTTCCAGTGCAGTGATGAGAAGCATGGTGGGAGTCAGACTTGTAGCTTCCTCTGCTTGGAGGTTTTGAAACTGTTCTTCAAAGATTTCAGGTTTCTTGTACAGGGCGCTTGGCCCAGCATCAGACATCTTCCCTGCAGAGGACCACAGGTACAGTAGCATTAGCTTTCTCATCCCACTTCATTGTGTGCTGTAGATTTGAGTCAAAGGAATTCAGATTTCATCCAGCCACTGGCCAGTGTTCTATCACCCTGAGCTGCTCTTTAGACCAGTGTAAAACAGTCATGTGCTATTAAATTAAAATGATAGAACAGGTCCAGAGTATATGCATCTCGATTTTTACCCCCTTTGTATTATTTTTAGTTCTGGTCATGTTTCAAAGTCAGTGGAGAGATTGAGCACTTGCTTGGACATGTTTGTTCACAATTTGAACCATTTGCTAAAAAGGAAAGATACCAAAGCAGGCCACCCCAAAACAATCCCTCAAGTCCTAGGAACTTCCAGAGCTCCCCTGTAAGGCAAACCAGGTCATTTTCACAAAATTGTTGTCAGCAGCAAAAACCTCTGGTTCTGGAGTCCCCCTTTTTTCTTGTGCCTCTTTTGTTTGGCAGATTTCTCCCCAGAGCAAGCACACATCCCACACCCTCCACACACCCATGTGGCTCAACCACAGCTGCATCTTCTCACACTCACCCAAGTGACACTCATTCCCAACGACCCAACAGCCTCAGCTTCCTTTGAGCTCAAATACCTCTGTGGTGTTTCAGTCTGTCCCTGCGGCTGTGTCGCCGATGCTCTCGGTTTTGCTTCTTTCCTCTCTCAGACCCAGGGGACTGGTTCTCTCGCTCAGGATATGGGAACTGAAAACCCAGGAAAACATCCTTATTCTGCTTCAGGGCTGCTGGCTGTCCCTCTGCTGCCATCTCTTCCATGGCTGGGGCTCCACTACCCGTTCTGAGGGCCTCTTCCCCAGCCGGCTGCCCTCTGGAAGGCATGGCATGGACCCTCTCCTTCTTGGCCAAGCCATGTTTGTGGTGGTGCCCACTTCTGGGCTGTTGCACCCACGCCTCTTTTTTTTGAAGGTGGTTGTTGTTCTCTGGGTCATTTTTGAGCTTTATGACAGGATCCAGGGAGGCTGCAAGACTGATATCAAAAAGAACCAGCATGCACAGGAAAAGGAATGGAAAGAAAAAGGTGGAAGAAGTTGCCATAATCCTGGGTGCTCTGCCTCACCTGCAATTAAAAAAAGAAAAAAGCAGCAAGCAACTTCTAGGAACCGTGAAGGCAAGCAAGGTTCAGACCTAGGACACTTGGATTAAAACAGTTATGATGTCCAGAGCTGGAAGTGAGTTTTTCCTTCCTTGGTTTCCTCCTCCGCTACCAGGCTCGCAGCAGCTGAGACACCCGTGCAGGGCCTGCGGGGCTGAGAGGTCCCAGTTTCATGTGTAAATGAGGACCATCAATCAGCAGGACATTTCCCTTTGATTCCTCACTAGCCCCCCTACCCTCCCATTCACAGCCAGCCATCTGAGGGGCTGGGGGGGGTGGGTCACGG
>NW_010396331.1:11584-13413 GCF_000710305.1 Buceros rhinoceros silvestris
TGCACAGCACCAGCTGTCCAGCCAGGGCTGTTTGCTGCCAGGTTGGCATCCTGGGCCTGGCTGGCACTGGACCCTCCTTGCAGCTGGCTTCCTTGCAATGAAGATGTCAAGATGAACAGAACTGGAGGCAGATGGTGGCCTTGCAGGACCAGCAACAGCCCTGAGCAGCTCAAGGCAGAGACATGTGCATGTACACACATGCTGCTTCAGGGTAGCTGGAACTGGTTAAGGGAAGAAAAATCACTGGAAATTTTGTGCTGATGCCTCACAGTGTAGCAGTGAAACAAATCTTCTGCTGTCAGCAGAGCAGGGGATGCTGGTCTAAAGATCAGGGGGCAGGAAGGCAGACTTGAGTTTTCTCTAGCTTGTCCCACTTTCCCTCCTTGACCCTATAAGGTCACTTCACCTCACCCCACCAGGCAAGGCTGTCACTGGGAAGGTAATTTAAGTCCAAAGAACACTGAGACTTGAGTCCCTCAGCACAGTGTGCTGCAGACTATTCTCATTCATTCTGCTTCACTAATGTTTTCATCCCTATGTTTGTGTTATAAGACATGGCTTTGGGACATCGCGCAAGTCACAGATTTCTCTCATTAAGTCATTCTCCCCCTGTGCTTTAACACAAAGAGCAGAAAGGGATGTGCAGCATTTCCAGTGCCTTTCACTCCAAGGTAGCTTCCTCAGACTGTCCCTCTCAATCTGGGCAGCACAAAGGCATGCACAGAGTTCCCTGTGACACTGACTGCCAGAAATCCAGGCCTATGCTTACATTTGAGAAATACTATCACAAAGATACGGCCATAGCTCTTCATCCAACCTCTTCCCCACTTACCAGTTGCACCCCAGCCTCCAGTTGCACCTGGTTTCCGTCTGTTCACCAGGTAAACCACTTTACTGCATAATTACAATGGCTTGTGCTCCCTCCTCCAAGTGCTTTGCTGCTTGACCGGCCATTGTCACCTGTGAAGGGCAGCAGGTAACATCCTTTGAGGCCAATCTCAGTGCCTTTTTATGGAGCTGACAGGAGACGCCTTAAGAATAGCCTTGGCTCTTCCCTTCCTCTTTTCTTTCAAGAGATGTGAGTGTTCTGAGCCGGTGAAAACTCTGCCACCAGTAGCAGCTCCTGCCTCATAGAGCATCTGGGGAGATTAAAGTGCGATGTCTTCATCCCCTGAACTGAAAAGTCTGCTCACTCATTCACCAGCCGATTCTGCCTCTCCAAGGTTCATCTCTGTTATTGCTCAGAGTCTGGGAGAAAATTTTCCCTTCAGACTGAAGGAAGCAGGCAGCACAGGGCCCTTCTCTTTAATGCACCATCTGAAAAACAGCTCTTTCTACTGGCCACACAAAAAAAAAAAAACCAAAAAACCCCCCAAAACAAAATCCCTGCTACTTGACTAATTTAGGAGGTGCTAGGTAGCTCATTTGCTGAAGGCATAACACTATGAAATAGTATTTTATTGGCAGCTGCCTGGGACAAAGGAAAATCAAACTGACAGCTAAATCTATTAACAAAGCATTTGAAGTCCTGCTTCAAAACCAATGGAACAAATAGCAACCAAGCAAAACCCAAGCTCAGCATCCACAGTCTTTGTTTTTTTCCTAGGATTTTCTCTTTAAGAACCAGAGCAAACCAGCTGGATCAAGGCATCACTCAGAACAACTCAAAGAGCCAGGAACAGAATCTTACCTTTTCATCTGTAGGCAAAATACCAAGAGGAGAGAACAAGCCCAAAGAGAATGCGAGGCAGGTGTCTCCCATCTCGCTCTCACAGACGTGGGCCCTTTGATAGTGAACTTGACAGACACATTAGCTGCAAATTCTGGTT
>NW_010396331.1:13562-17498 GCF_000710305.1 Buceros rhinoceros silvestris
GAGCTAGAAAGCAGCTAAATGCTGCAGGGCAGTTCAACAGAAGGTCTGCTTCAAAGTGTGGGGGGCATTTGTTTAAGCTGCCCAGCTGTCTCGTTGGCATGACACAGGATGGAAGTGCAGTCAGAGCACAGGGGTTGCCTGCTCTCTGCACTGGCTGAGAGGGCAGGCTAACGCGCTGTGTTACTGTGCCACTGGGAATCTTGCATTAGCAATGTCAAGAAATGCCTGCACTGCACTGGCTTCGGGGCAGATCTGAGCCATTTTCCGAAGCAAAACAGCACATGGACAAGTCTTGGTACCTTGGGTTAATGCGACACTGCTGTTCAAGAGGCACAGAAGTCCCAGCCTTCTCTTAACCACTTGTTTCCATGTCCTGATCTATCTTTAATTTCAGAAACCTCTTCCTACTCCTTCATTTTTCTTACCCTACAGAAGCAGTAAAATTCATGCTTCTAAAAGATAACACAACAGCACCCTTAGTTCTCCGCAGTGCTCAGGTTCCTCAATGGTGAGCACCCGAGTACACTCCATCCTCTCCTCTCTCAGGACCGTGCTAGCCCCAGGCTTGTTGATGTAGGTGACAGCAATATTCTCACACTGCTGATGCACCTTTTCTGCAAAGGGTGAAACTCTGCCCGGAGACTTATGATTGGCAGAAAGAAGCCTGGCCTTGTAAGGAGACGATTTTCCTAAACTGCTCTAAAACAAACACACGTTATATGTCCAGAATTCATCCTCCTCATAGGGTTCATATATTAATAAAGGAACTAGATGAGGTACTTGCCAAGTTAAGCTGCACCTACAGTTCTCCACCAGATCTATATCCTCCTTACTCCACCCAGTACCTTGCACTTCCTTTATATACCTTCAGGATTATAAGCCACCTGGCTCCAGAGGCAGTGAATCTGCTGACTTACAAGAACATGTGTAAGGCAAAGATAAGGCCTTAGAGCTACCCAGGGTGCAGGCTGAGGGCTGAGGAGTTGCTGTGCTGTCTCTCAGCCACTATTTCTGACCCATCTGTGGATAGTAGTGGATGGTCACAATCCTGTAAGGGAAATTAGGGGTGGTTTTTTGCATCCTGGGTGACTTTCCCAGTGGGAAGTTTCTTTCTCTGGTCTCACCGATACAATTGCTATTACTCTGTTCTCTGCTTGTCATCCTGTGAGGTAGCCATGGACTGAGTAGGTACACAGACACTCAGGCACATTTTTTCCCCCTATAAATGACAGTTACAGCACTTTTCCTCTAAAAATAGGCTCTGAATCTGTCCCTGCTGCCTTTGTTTTGTATTTGACAAAGCGGGAACATCAGATCATTGACATTCATCCACATATCTCACTTAAAACACAATACCTGACAGTCTTAGCTTAACTTTTCACGTATGTTCTTCATGCCACACCCAAGAGGAACAAAGCTCTTGAACCAAGAAATAGAGAATATCACGATCCTTTATCACCCCACACCACAAGCGATGCAGTCTCTATGCTCAAGGCTGAACCAAACCAGACCCAAGCACATACGCTGGGCCAGATTTCTCTTTGGCTCTGATAAGCGCAGACTTTGGCAGGCATGCATAAGATTTCTCGGACTCCAGACAATCCTGAGCTGCAGCAACAGACAAAGCGTGTGCGTGTCTACATGGGTGTTGTGTGTACGTGTATGCGTGGCAGGGATGACAGGCAACAAACCCAGCTTCGTGTGCCAGGCTCCCTGTAAATCAGAAGCCACGGGGTGATGGATGGGCTTGGGAAGGCCTGAAGCAGAATGGACGGGTAGCTGACATGCAGAGAGCTGGCTGGAGCCAGGAGGATGGCATTGTGCAGATAAATGAGATTTCACTTCCCTGCTGGGTCTCTTTCCATCTGTTTTTCTGTTTCTGGAGGCAAATGCTGGGAAACTTCATGAACAATCTGCCAAGAGATCTTCCCGTTTCAAAGGGCTCTCTTTCAGCTTTCCAGGATCCCCAAAAAACAGACAGGTAATCTTGTATGCACCCTGCTCTTTTCCTCTTCGGAGCAAAAGTAGTAACACTTTTATTGTCTCCAACATTTCTTGCACACTCATTTTGTAAAGAATCTTTTTTTCCGCTGGCCCAGACATCCTTGGGTAGACAGATAAGTGGGGTCCCCTGCTCACAGATCTCCAATGCTTTTGGGTTCTTCTTCGGGGCTGCTCCCCTCTCTTAGGTTTCTTGTATCCATTGTCACCTCCCTACCTTGCTTTTCATATTTATCTGATTCCCCAGTTTCTTTGTCCCTCATGACTCTGTTCGGTGTGAGAGACTTCTCCTCTACAGATATTTAGGCTGGGCTACGTGAATCACGACAGCATCCTTTGAAACCTCTTCTTTCCTTTGCCTGTGTTGTTTGCGCTCACTTTCTGCCATCGCCACACAGCACTCCACCGTCAGAAGGGCCAAATGCACTAAAGCACTAATTGCGCTAATGGCACAAGAGACAGGTCATAGAGCTTGCAGGGGGTTGAGTAGAAGCTGTAACTGTCCCTGTGCCTCCACAAAGCATCTCCCTGAGGCAACTCATACCCAGTGACCACTTGAAAAGTGACTCACCCGATGTTAGTTGAAGGGCTGGAACCGGGACTCTGTTTTTGCTGGCCCGTTGGCCCAGGCAACCCCTTCCCCTCGCCCCTCAGCTCTGGCTGCCAGGCCATGTTCTGCCCTGCTAACCACTGAGATCAGAAGTGGCTTGTTCACACTGCTCATCCCAGGAAAGGCCCTCTCCTGCAGCCCAGACTTGTGAGTAAGCTGCCGGTGCTGTACTTGTCACTAGCCCCTGCCAAGCTCCACCACCCTGGCTCTGATGATCACCGGACACCTCGCAAAGCCTTCAAGTCACTATGTGCTGCTCACCTTCAGCCACAGCCATGCCACCCTTTCTCCTGCACCTTCCCTGACCCAGAGCTTCACTGCTCTCGGTGTCAGTGCATGAGCAGGGAGGGTCCAGTACCAACATCCCCCAGGGACAGAGCAGCCAAGCAAGTCGCTGTATGGAAGTGGAAGAGGGGCACGTGAATGAATATGCAGTACCCTCTGCTCTGCTTCCCTCTGGGACTTCCCGGAGTGGCTGACACAGCCATATAGGCGACCTGCTATCAAACAGAGTCGACTCTACCCAATAATGAGATTAAAATAGCAATGAGTCTGAGATTAGCATCCAAGATACAGTCGCTTGCTGTCAGCACAGCAGAGAAGACTCTCTGGTTTAATGCACAATGCCTAGTGACAAATGGGACACAATCAACAGCAAAGGTCATTGCTCAGCCGGCTGGAAAGCACCCGCCAGAGTGACAGGGAAGAATGGGGGCAGATTTGGCCTGATCTTCACTGGGGGGAGAAGTGGATGTGTCCCAGCTGGCAAAACAGTTCAGCTGGGCTGTGCTCTCAACATTTTTCCTTGCATGTCATTCTTACTTTGAACAAAAATGCGTAGGATTAATGTCTCCTTCTGCAAGGGAGAGGAGATGGGAATACAAAACCATTTCCATTAAACCTTCTGGCTGTCGGAAGACTTCAGGTGTGAATTGGATAAATGTCACTTAAATCCTACATGATGAATTACTAGCTGTAATAAGCCATTAACTGATGCCAAATTGATTTAATTCAGAAATGAGATCTCACTTTTATCAACAGAGGAAAAGCAGAGAATAACCCGCGGGTACTCAAGGGCTCGGTGTGTGGCAGCGCACACAATGACTCGGTGGGAAAAGCTTCCTTCACCCCTCGGCTACTTCCACAGCATCTCCGGCTGAGAGCCGGGACATACTCCTGGGGTGTGCGAGGAGCTCAGCTACTTGCGAGGGGCCGAGGCGAGTCTGCTTCCAGGGAAGGGGAGGGAAAGCCATCTCCGGAGGGAGCTCGCAAAGCCCCTGAAGTAGCAGCGACTTGCAGCCGGGTGGTGGGCGCAAGCCCCAGCG
>NW_010396332.1:0-9702 GCF_000710305.1 Buceros rhinoceros silvestris
GGTGCTTGACATGGCCTGTGAGGGGAGAGGCCTTGTCAAGCAGCTCCAAGCTGGCTTGTCTGCTCGCCCCAGCCTTCCACCCCCCCGCAACCTCCCTTTTATGTGCTGTTTGTCTAGCTTATTACTGCTTTGATTTTTGCCTGTGTTGTCTTTAGAAAATTTGAAAGGCGGGTAACACTGTTATTGAAAGTGTGTCTTACCGTGGCAGTTTAACTATGCCTGCGGGAGCACGGTTAGTTACGCTGACAGATGAACGGTTGAGTAGCTGCAGGGTATCGGAGGGAGGAGAAAATTCGCGCTGCATGTTAGAAATGCAATAAAGAAGCTAGGTGGTGTTGTTAGTAAACATTAGCACAGAATCGTATGAGATCAGTTAGGTAGTGTATTGCAAAGTGTCCGAGATGCTTCTTTAGAAAAGATAACACTGAATGTGCTAGGTAGCTTACTGCTGAATAAGGCTTGAATGGTGTAAATGTGTGTTAAGCCGTGTCAGAGAATGTCAGCTGAGGATTTAAATCAAGGTCCAAAGGTGCACTTTTGTGTTGGAAAATAACAGTAAGCCTGCTTTCTAGAGGTAGCTTTATGATTCAGTGACGATGCCTTTCAAGGCGTTGTAAACCAGGAGGTGGATAGTTACTGTAATCCTCCAAGTTATGTATCTGTGCTTTCCCCTAAGAGTACCTTTCAAAGGCAGAAAAGGTGAGGCTTGAGCTGCTACCATGTTCTTCCCGCTTGATGTCAAACTTGCTGTGCTTCATAAGCTCTAGCCTGAACTGTTTTGCTTGATTACTTTTAATTTGTATGGCAGCTGCCATTTCCTACAGATCATTTTTTTTAAAAACAAACCTTAAAAAAAGCAGCACTTCACGTGCCTCTGATTCTATTGATGTATTGGGCCAGCACTGTGTAAAATAAATTTTAAGCAGATCTGCAGTTCTCTCCAGTCTGTGTTCTCTTCTTCTATTTGGTCAGTAATTCAATCTGCTGTTCCATCTGTGTGATAAACGTGGTGCAGGACACTGGACTCCATTAGGATTCCTCTGTTCCAAGAAGGTGTTGTTTCCCTTGGCCACATTCTTATTTGTATGACCTGTGGAATTATTTTCCTATTTTTTACGTTAAAAACAAATAGAAATTAAATTAAGGAAAAATGAGTGAGTACCATCTTAAAATCGGTAATCAGTGGGAAACATTCTGAAAGGAGGATAACTATATATGAGATAAAATGTGATTTCCAGATGAGTCAGTGCAGTTTAAGTCTAAACATGCTTGTGTTGAAAGGACGTCTGCCTGAACTCGCATTAAATGATTAAGGTAGCATGAGTTCTGCCTTTATCAGCTAGGGCATTTAATTATTTGTGTAATTGTCCAGTTCTGTTTCAAGATCGAAGAAGCAAACATACAGATAAAAGGCCTACTCCAAATGTGCAGGTTCCAAACTGGTCAATGGCACCTGGAAGAACTTGCAATGACTGGCATGACTTGACTGCAGAGCTGATAGCAAACATCGCTACAGTGACGGTCATTCCTGAAGTCTGAAAAGCTTTTCTGGCTAACTCATTTTAGACAATTCCAAAACACTGTTTGAGATCCCTTATGACAAAGTATCAGCTCAGGTTACCAGAATTGGATTCCTTTTTCTCTTGTATTTGGAAGAAGCTGTAGCCGAACAGTTTTTTCACTGGGAGTTGTAACTTAATTTTTTTTCTATGCTTGATTGTGACTGTCTCCTGAATGCTTAATGTAAATTCTTGAAATGTGACTGTTTCAGTGTTAATTGACAAGAAGTGATTTGCATAATGGTCTCTTGTTTGGGAGTTTTTGTAGAATGAGAATCTTATTTTACCCATACTCCGTTCTGATAAATTATGATGAGCTAAATGTTCAAAGGGATTTGAAAGTATAAGTCTAGGCAGTTCAGTTGAGACATCAGTGTAAAACTTCAGAATCCTGCAAGCACCTGTTGTCTGTCTTTGCAAGCATCTGCATACTTTAGCTGATAGTACTGTCTCTCATGTGCATGTCCCATGAACCCAGATTTAACTACTAAGTAACCTAATTCCTAAGTTGAGCAATGACACTGGCTGTTCTTTTATCTGCTCCCTATTCTCTAAGACAAATTACATGCAAAAATACTTCAGACTTCCAAGGTTGCATCTCTTTGCTCTTATCTTTTCCTGCTTAATCTTTGATTTGCAGAGGTACAGCACTTCTAATATCCAAGTATGTGGATATGTGAGAATATCCCGATAACACTGAATTTACTGTCAAAATAATGAAAGCAGCAGCACAGCATGTGTATTTCAGCAAAGCTTTATTTGTTCTGGGACTAGACAATTCAATTTGTATTTATTGATAGTTTCTCCGAGTATGCTTTAATTTCAAGATTTAAGTTGTTACATCTGCCTTTCTGTGGTTTGCTGTGGGTTTGCTGATGTTGTGAAAGAAGAAGCTTAAAACTTGTATCTTAAAGAAACGTAGAAACGTAGTTAGAGAGTCTTTGCTACCTATATATAACTTTGCATTCTATTCATGAAAGAGTGATTTTTTTTAATTTTTTTTTTTTTGGTAACTTTATTTGGGTGCAGGACTGAGCACACCATCTTAGAACAGTGATGAACAAAGATCATTACACAAGAACAAAACAATTTAATTCCAGTTGTGAAACTATTCGGACTTTTAATTTCCTTTCTAACTTTGTCTTCTTTCTCTCAATTTAATTTTTTTAGGTAGTCCTCAGACAGTTGATCAACTTCACATGAATCCAGGAAATTCTGACAGTAATACTTACCAGAGTATTCAGCAGATGAGAAACGCAATGGAAAAAGAGATCAAGAATGAGAGAACAAGAGGAAATGGTAGAGAGTTAGCATTCACCCTCATGCCATTGTATGCTCTTGGAGTGGGAGTGTTTGCAGCATACAAGTTGCTTAAGGTAAGCCATAAGAAAATTAGAAAGAAATGTAACTGTTTTGAGTTTGTTTGGGTTTGTTCCCTAATTCTGAGCCCATGTATATTGTTGCCCCAAAACCATTTCTTCCTCAGTTTAACTTTAAATGTGAGCTCAAAAGTTAATATTTTAGCATTTCTGATTTTTCCTTATGAAGGCTTCTGACTTAGCTTTTTATAGACACTTGAAGAAGTGAGAATCTTACACCACCACCACCCGTGCTCTGCCTTGGCCCTCAAATAACAATCTGAGAACCTAAACACTGCTGTTACGTGAGGCTGTAACTTAAGCCTCATCAGTATTTCACTTTCTTGTTGTTCTTCAGAACAAGATTGAATATGAGAAAGAGATGGATGATTCCATCTTAGATTACCAATTAGACAGAATCATGAGTAGTCTCAACCTTTTATTTGGACTTCTCATTTGATCATGCAGCTGAAACATAGACTTTTATTCATGAAATGTGATACCTTTTATACCATTTAAAAATTAAACTGGTCAGTTGCTTTAAAGAAAACCATCAGTCTTGATATGTATTATTTATAGTAAGAGATATTAGAGCATTTGCAATTCTGAGAGTGCAGCCAGAATATTGTTGCTTGCCTTCAGGGAAAAAAATCTTAAACCTGGACAGGACTGGAGACAGCATCTTCATTTTCACAGACAGTTTCATATTATCTCCTATAGGAGAAAAACTCCGCAGCTTAGCAAAATGAACATAGAGGCTGACCAGCTTGGTTTTAAAAATTAATTTAATTAGGTTGTAAGTAAGATTTAAACATCATAAAAACAGTATTTTGGGTGTTACAACTCTTTACACTTGCACTTGTAGGATTGAAATGTAAATATTTTTATAATAGCATCTTTATTACTTTAAGAAAGAAGTTTTACCTCCTAGTTAAAATGGTAGGAGACTGGATCCAGTAACCTAGAAGGTTCCCTCTGTTTATTTTTTTAAAACTGGAGTTGAAATAGAAATTGTTTTCTTTTACATCTTCTGTTGGTCATGTTATCATTGGTTAAAATCAGAAGTGTTAGTTTCAGATAGGAAGGAGGCATGGCAGAAAAAAAAGTTTCATTGATAGAGCACTTTTTTGTGGTTGCTATTTACTTTCAGTAAATTTCTAAATGCATTTTTATTTTTAACACACAAATAGTGATGAAGTCATTTAACACAATTGTATTTCTTAAAGATGAAGTCACATGAAGAAAGTCTCTCTAAAAAGGAAAAAAGTACAGAAGACAAGGCAAAGGAAACGGGTAAGATACCCATTCGGAATGCGTATGTTCACCAAAAATGCATATTTCCTGCTGGAGCAAAGCTACATATTTTCAGTGATGCCGTGTAGCTAAATGAGGCAAATGTTTTAAGTCCTTTAAGTGCAGTTGGGAACCTAAACCA
The DNA here is from genome assembly GCF_000710305.1 of Buceros rhinoceros silvestris. NCBI lineage: Eukaryota > Metazoa > Chordata > Aves > Bucerotiformes > Bucerotidae > Buceros > Buceros rhinoceros. Next base: position 4,353 of record NW_010396332.1, read on the forward strand.
ACCACTTTGTTATTTTGTATATTTGAAATACTTGTTAGGTGTTTGTTTGAAAACTCCAGGTGATACTATTCTTTAGAACAGCTGCAGTAATACAGTATGATGCGCTGTCTTTTAATGTGTGGTGTTTTTTGAACTTAAGACCTGTTCAGTTTTCTTCAGTAGAATAGGTTGTTTAAGTAGGATATAATAAGATTAATAGGGTATTTAAAGGGGATGCAATGATCCGCTTTAGAATTGAACTGTACTGACAATGGAATGGTAGGGATAAACAATTTTAGAGACTGTTGATTTTGATTTTCTAGGCCTAATTAGAGACCTATCAAAAACATTAAATGTTTTAGGAGAGACAGAATAGATGATACCACCTTTTTTTTTTTTTTCATGGTACAGAGTACTCTCTGCTGCCTGATTCAGTCTGTCCTGTATGTGCCAAGAAATGGGCTTTTCCTTGGAGAAAAAGTTACAGCTCATCAAAATTGAGCTGTTTCCATACTTTTTTTCTTTTGCCCTTCTTATAGGCACATTTTAATTAAACAACTCATTAATTAAACTAGTGTCCCTGTGCACCAGATCTGTAATTGGGTTCCACAATGATTTGCTGCACTGCCTGCTCACCATCCTTGTGTGTTGCATTCTTCTTTCTTTAAAGTTTAATAGTGTTTTAGGAGTTAATTCTCTCAACTCTAGTGCATTAAGTGTTGAATGGGTCTGTGAGGTGTGAGTGGGCAAACTCATGACAGTATGTTATGTATAAATACATTGCTTATACCGCAGGAAGTCTTGGGACTGCATAGTTTTTGAGTCCGGAAAGGTGAGAGCCACATTCTTGCTCAGTTTCTACCAAGGTGTCCTCTGTTCAGACACTCTTTAGACACAGGTGATTAGATGAGAAGGACTTTGTCACACATACTAAGGCTTCTTAACCCCCCAGTCCATTTTCATATTCTGGAATTTTATAGAGACAAAAACTTCCTGTTTTTGAGTCAGCCCAATCAAAAATATAAATCAATATCCTTTTGTAAATACATTTTCTTGTATTGTAAATACATTTTCTTACAACGTTTTCTCTCTCCTGCCCACCCCTCCCCCACTCTCCTCCTCTCTCTGCCTCCCTCCTTTTCGTTTTGCTCTTGTTTTTTGTTAGAGCATCAGCTTTTAGAACTAGAGCAGCATCTAGCACAGACAGAGAAAATGTTAAATTCTTTATTGACTCAGTTGGATCCACTGTCAAACTGGTGAGTGTTTCTAAAACATCTCAATTAGTATTGTTTCTGTAAATTGAAGTTCTCCAAAATGTTATCAAAGAGTTCTTAAAATGTTCCTTATATATAGATAGGGAAGAGTGTTTAGGAACCTTCTTTAATTACTTACTGTTTCTGTGGCCTTTTGCAGGTAATAGTTCTTCTGCAGTTTGTGATCTTCTCCACAGACTCCTCCCGTCTCTTGTTCACCAAACATAAATGCAAAAGCTCAGACTTTAGATTGTGTTACTGTAGGTTAACAAATGAAATTTTAATGTTGACCAAGGAGACTAATACTGAAAAAAATATTTAAGCTTCCTAGCATTTGAAAGCCCATGTGGGAATTAGATTTTTGGTAGCAGAGTTTCTTCCTTTTGATAGAATTAGAAGACAAAACTACTTATCAAGGAATAGCACCTTATTTTTGTGTTTTGAAAGGAACCTTTTAAGTGACTGTGTGTGTTTTGAGGAAATGTAACTTCCCTGTTGTAGTGTTACAAGGGAATAAGTAATATAATGCCCTTGTAGTTTTAAAGGTGTTCTTTCCTTAAGAAGCTAGGGCCTTACCCATCTACTGGAAATAAAAATATCCGTGCAGTCTGTTTTGTGTAGACTGACATCCTTCATGAAGCCTATTTTAAGGCATGCAGAATTTCATGATTGTTCCCTCAGTGTACTTTTGAACTTAATATGTGCTGAAACTATTAACCAGTAACTTCACTAACCAGTTTGCCAAACAAATTTCTAGTAGTGATGGGGAGGAGAGAGGGTAAACAAAATCTGAAATAAATGAGAAAAGCCTCTAAATTGTAAAGTGCTGTATTAGGCATTGTCATCCTAAAAATAAAATTACTTTGCTTTATTGTTTCTTTCGGTACTCATTACTCAACCTTGGCCATTGTGGCTCCAGTGTTACAATTCAGGGACTAAATTATTCATGAAGTGTATGTGATGGGCTCCCCACTTCTCAAGAGACAGTTCTCAAAGAAAAGCTTGACCTAAACGTGTTGCTAACTTAATGATGGTATTTATCCACTGAAGGAATACTGTGAGCTTATGCTGTATTATCAAGCACTCACTTACAAGGTAATCTTTCAGCTGTTGACATCTGTCTTGTTTTCTAGTGTTAATTCTTTAGCTTGTGAGCAGAAAGATGAAATAATGACACAGCTCCAATCAATTAGACGACTGATGAAAGAGAGTGGATTGGATAAATCAGAAAACAGGATGAAAGGTATCTCGATTTCCAGTAGAATACATAACTAAATAGTTTAAAGGAATAAATAGATATTATAAAAATGTTCAGCTTCTGCATCTTAGGTGAAGTGTGTGTAGAATTAATTTTATTCTGGAGGACTGCCATTCTTCCTGCTTGAGGTGCATCTAATTTCAAATTTTTGATACTTTTTTTTTTTTAAATGGATGCTAAAAGACAGTGAACTAGGATAGACCATTGAGTCACATTCTGATAAAACCAGGCTTCTTGACTATGAGTTCCTGAGCGGTCGCTTAGTACTAACTTACTGCACTAACTGTAGTCTGAGGATTCCTAGACAGCGACTCCGAGCCTGTGGGTAATGCTTACACAATTATACTAAACAGCAAATTGTGTATTAGTTTCAAGTGGAGACTTCCAAGAGGCGCGTTGTAGGCCAAAGGAAATCTTAAATGTTAAGAATGGTTCACTCGAAGTCTTGGGAATTTTTGCATTAGCTGAATTATAGTAAAAGAGATAAAACTAACCAAAAAATAAATATTCTGTTTCTAAACTGACCCTGAAATGTGAAAACTTCTAGTAATTTAAACTTTTTTTTTTTTTGGTGAATTACAAGATGTCAGCCACATTTGTAATGAGAAACTTGAAGATCTCATTCAGTCATTTGCTGAGCATTCTCAAGACAAAGAAACAGATGACAGAGAAGATGACAGTAATGAAGATTTGCTTGAGGATGTTGATAACGATTACAAAATAGAAGAGCACGAATTCTATGATGACTGTGAAGTACATCAGTTTGAGCCAGATGTGGTAGAAGGACAAGAAATGATAAATGAAGGTGCCATTGAATCAGAAGAGATGAGATTGAGGAGACGTAATAGATACGAATGAAATTGCAAATGTAAAACTTTGAAAAGCTTATGAGTTACTTTTTTTATAATGTATGCACTTTAAACTTTTGATTGAACTTCGATGCGCTGCTATATGCTTTAAAAGCGGGGTGAAATACTGCCTGTGCTTGTATCTGTGATGATTGTGTAACTGACTGCAGAGGCAGCGGAATTTCACTCAGGATGTTTACATACTTTTTTCTATTTATTTTTTCTATGAAAATATTTCTGTATTCTATCTATAATGCACTGTAATTATATCTGATGCTTCACTAAAATATTAGAATATCTTGTAATTAAGACTATAAAGAGTAAATGTTTCATAAGTGTTTTGTAACTAGTAAGCATGATGCCTCTTGAACTGTGACTTTCTTGAGTTCATTAAAGAGCATGCACTGATGACTTTAGCTCATTCTGGAAAACTTTTCTCCAGGGGGTCATGAAAAGTGGTATGGGTTAAGTCTTAAATGTGCTCATAGTCAAGTTTCTGTATTTGGAAACGGAAATTTAGCCTCAGACACTGTTTTAAAATAATTATCTTAGTTTGGTGGCTCCTCAGGAATGTTCTATATTTTTGTGCGTCAATTTAAACCTTCATGCATTATGTTGGAACCTACAGTCTCTTCTCTCCCTGTCACTGGTTAAACTCAGCTGTCTAATAATTGATTGATACTCATTAGGAATGTATCCCTGTTTCATACTTATTTTAACACAACAGAATCTGGCCTTTTGATTCATTGTAATACACTTTTTCTTACATCAGTATTAATGTGTACTGCTGTGTACCATTCAAGAGCTGTGGAGATTGGAGGTTTCTTTATTCAATACATTATATTCAATATATTATGCCAATTTGATAGTGGCTGGTTGAGGTCAGTATTAAGAAAAGCATTTTTTTCCTTTGTCAGAATAATTTTTGTCCGTACCTTTATCTTCTAGCGGTTTGTTCACTTACATACGTGCTTATGGAACTGCTACCCTTTAATGACAGGAATTTCATTAGAGGTAGGTCTGACTGTGCAATGCAGTTAAATTTTCTGTTTTATAATCGCACAGCTTTTAAGTAGGCCAGTTATAACGCCTGAACTCTTTTGCCATCTTTATTCTTACAGGGAAATAACATGTGGATTTGTTTCTATGGAGGAAATGTACTGTAGTTAAAGGGGCCAAAACTATTACTGTGTCACTCACTGAAACAGAATGAATTGTTCATTCTTGTGTAGAAACATGGTATGTCTTTGGTTCTAAAAGCAGATTACGCAGGCTTGGAAGTAGCAGCAGCCAGAAATACATCCTTGGTGTCAGTGTATTAGGCAAAAGCTCACTTACTGCAAAACTACCAACTTTGAACTGGTTGACCAAAAAGCCAGTGTTTCTCAAGAGGTGACAGATATTCTCCCAGGGCAGAATGGATGAACTGGAATTGTTACTTGGACACAGTTTCATTTTTAAATGAAAACTGGTGTAGGTCTAGTCATTCAGGACAACTGGAACTGTTTAAAAAGATTGTAAATGGCATAGAGGTTATCCTGAGACATAACTAGTAAGAGTTAAAGTGAACTGAAACTAATCTCACAGCCTTTGATCAGGGAGAATGAAGGCCGGGTAAGGGGTGTGCTGCGCTGTGGTGGCAGTTGCTGTGTGTGGCTGCAGGCGCTGCCACTGTTGCTGGTGACCTTCTTCCCCCGCAGGATTGCCCTGCCTCAGGCAGTGTTGAATCATCAGCGCCGTGGCTTTCACCTTCACTAGCCTTTGGATGCTGCTGCTCCTTGAAGCCTTTGTCCATAAGGCTTTGAGCCGCTTCGGGGTAACTGCTGTATTCCCGACCCTGGGCTACGAACATTCGCCGCGAGGCCTTTTGCTGCTATTTTGAAGTCTGATTTCAGGTGCCTGATTTGTCGAGGACAGGGGCCTGTACGAGGCCTAAGTGCCCGGCTTTCCTAGCAACTGGCTGCGGGAGCCGCGAAGCACTGGCTGCCGCCGGGGCAGGGCTGGCAGACTTG
>NW_010396333.1:0-214 GCF_000710305.1 Buceros rhinoceros silvestris
GACAGCGATGCCGCTGGCTGCTGGGAAGGGGTGTTCTGCCTGCTTTGATCCTCAGCTCTCCTTTAATATGCTTAGAAATAATAATGAAATAATAAATAACCAGAAGTTAGAAATGGTGTGGCCAGCAGGAGCAGGGCAGGGATCGTCCCCCTGCACTGGGGGCACTGGTGAAGCCACAGCTCAAATGCTGGGTTCAGTGCTGGCCCCTCACTGC
>NW_010396333.1:360-3526 GCF_000710305.1 Buceros rhinoceros silvestris
GAGCCTGGAGCAAAGGAGGCTCCGGGGAGACCTTCTGGCTCTGACAACTCCCTGACAGGAGGGTGCAGCGAGGGGAGGTTGGTCTCTGCTCCCCAGGAACAAGTGACAGGTCGGGAGGAACCAGCCTCCAGCTGTTCCAGGGGAGGTTGAGGTTGTCCCTGAGGAGCCATTTCTGTCCCATTGGGGTTATCCCAGTGTGTCCCAGGTTGCCCAGGGCAGTGGTGGAGTCCCCATCCCTGGAGGGGTTTCCCAGCCGTGTGGAGGTGCTGCTGAGGGACAGGGGGCAGTGGGGACCTGGTGGTGCTGGGGAATGGGGGGACTCGAGGAGCTGGAAGGGCTTTTCCAACCCAGACAATCTTGTGGTTCTAGGGACGATCCCGAGGGATGCAGGAACCAGCACCAGTGCAAGCATTAAGCCAGATGTTGGTTTGTGTTGTGATTGATGTCATACATGTACACATCTGTATATCACACGGGACTTTATTATAACTCATTAGCTCCACCACAGAGGTAATCAAGAGATGAAAAGCAGGAACACAGGCACGGTGCGGTGTGGTTTACCTCCTCGTGCAACCAACTGCCATCACGTCTTGCACAGTTGTATGTGGAAACAAGGAAAGCTGGCCTCGCTCTGTTCCTGAACGATGAGGAGAAGCACATCTCCTGGACTTCCCCCCCATACACCCAACATGTTGGAGCGCGGGAGCGGAGTTCCCACCCACAGTCAGCAGCAGATCACTGGCAGAGGCTGTAGCAGGACCTGGCTCCGGCAGAGCATGGGCGAAGGCAGAAGATGAGCTCTGAGTCACGGTTTGCCTTCTGGCTCCCATTATTGCCAGGCTGGGAAGGCTGGGATTGGGCGCGGAGAAGGGATTTCTTAGTTCTCAGCACTGAGAGCGCTGAGCTGACATCTCTTAGCTGTCACACATTCCTCCCTTTTGGGAGTTCGGGCAGACCCAGATCATCTCCACCAACATACAAGCGCCATCAGAGAAGGAAACCCGGTGCAGCCTCGCATTTCTGGCCAGACACTCACAGCTGAATTCTGGATGTGTTTCTCTCCGTGGTGACAAAGATGCCGTGGAGAGTTTGGAGCACGTGTGCCTCCTGACCTTGACTCTCTGAAATCCCCCTGACACTGGGGTGGGAAATGCATCGAGCTCCCCATCGGGGAACACTTCCACGCCTGCTGCTGCTGCTGAGGTCAGCCCCGGTGCTGCCGCTTCCTCGGTATCGCTGCTTCAGAAGAGGGAAAATAATGTACAACAAAATTCCACGATTTAGCTGGCCTTTAGGTGGCCTTGTCCAAACACATGCCACAGCGAGGGCAGGAAGGAATGGAGGAGATGGTTTTGTTGGCTGCTTAAGAACGGGGGATTTTCCTCTTAGAGGCATAATATCAATTTGTTAACTTTGTTTGAGGTTTTTCTCTACCTTGAGAAAGAAAATGAAACACTTTACAACTGTTTAACAGTGAAAATAAAAATAATAATACCATGGATTTGACATGAGTGGCCCGGGAATAGAAACCATTGCGCTCTTCTGCCAACGGAGGAGAAAATTTACTGTTACGAGTCCAGAAACCCCGGCTGTGGCAATAACACCCCGCTCATGGATTGCTCTTAACTCAATAGATCTTCTCTCACGAAGATAAAGCGCCTTCTGAAGTGCCCTGTGGAGAGTCGTGATGATGCCCGTTTCTTCAGGAGGCAGAACGAGAAGGTGCAGCTCGTGCTGGAAGAATTTCAGCTCCCAGGAGCTGCGGAGCGTTACGAAGAGGAGGGGAGAGCCGGCCGGAGAGCGGTGGCCAGGCCGTGGAGTGACTGGTGAGCCCCAAGTTTACCTAAGCCCACCTCTCCCATTCTCCACCGCATTTTTTACTACTTCCTCCTGCAGCTGCGAATGGGGTCTACAAACACATCTGAAGAAACATTCCTTGAGGGACTTTAGTCTCCTGGACTTAACTCAGTTTGTTTTAAGGAGATTCAAAAGTACATTTATTTTTATTACATTTTGAAATTCCCTGAACCGGGCAATTTTGATCATCCTAAATAAATTTCTGTTTATGCTTTTTCAAAACATATAAATCTGTGGCGGTCTCAAAGGTTCGGAGAAGTATCGTAATAAATATCAAAATCAGGCAAGTCCTCCTCAAAGGAGTTCTCGTTCCTCTCACTATTGCAACTCAGTAAAACAAATATCGGTGATTTAATTCAACAGAGGTTTTAATTCAACAGGCTTCTTAAAAATCACATGCGTGGTTAGGAAAAACACCTGATAATGTGGAATGGGAAGGCTCGTTCAGAAAAACCTCTTCAGCAATACCTCCCCTCTTTCTGCCGGGAGTGAACAGAACAACCCCCTTCCCTTCATCCGAGCTGGTAGGTGTCAAAATGCCAGCTCGCTGTGTTGATCACCATAATTATTGTCCATTTTCTGTGAAGTTGCTATCGGAACGTATAATAAAGCACACAGAAGTGATATTCGGAGCACCAGAGGCAAGCGGAGGACAGGTGCTGAATATAAATTTCCCTAAATAACGCGTCGCCATGACTATAACGATTAAGAACTCTTCGAAGCCTCATCCAGGGGTCCTAATTAATACAAATGATGACACAGTGGGCTGCGGATTGCAGAGGGAAGAGGGAAGGGAAGAGGGAAGGGAAGGGAAGAGGGAAGGGAAGAGGGAAGGGAAGAGGGAAGGGAAGAGGGAAGGGAAGAGGGAAGGGAAGAGGGAAGGGAAGAGGGAAGGGGGGAAGGGAAACAGGCCAGCTCAGGAGTGGGCAGACCCTGAGCAGCACTGATGATAGATACATGCTCCTGTGATGCTTTATTTGTGTGGAAGATACTTTACAATAATTTTGGGAAGGGCAAGAACTCGACTGCACACCCAGGCTGTCTCTTGGGCAGTAACATTCACACTGGAATAAAATTTAAAAGGAAATTCTTAATTCTACATTGCCCAGGAACATCCGCCCGTTCAAAGCGGTTTCCGTCCCCCTCCAGGTGACAGGTCCGGGTACCGGGAGTCCGCAGGCTGGCTCCAGCCTCCCCGGGGCAGCGAACCTGGTGCTCTCGCACCGCGGGCAGGGCAGGGCAGGGACCGGGGCCCCGCTGCGCGGTGAAGGAGACGCCGTGTTTCCAGGGCCGAGAGCAGCGGGACCGG
>NW_010396334.1:0-253 GCF_000710305.1 Buceros rhinoceros silvestris
CAGTGCTGGCAAGAGCGGCAGCGTGCGCGAGTGACCCCCCGAGATCCTCTGCTGGGGCCAGAAGGGCTGGTTTTGGGGTCAGCGGTTGTGGATCTGTAGTGGATGGTCACCAAGAGGGCTCTCTCTTCCTGCCCGAGTTTCTGTGCCCGTACCAAGGACGTGAGCTCTGTCCACAGCCTGGAGCGAGGGCAGGGGAACATCTCCCAGTGCGCTGTAGACACCCAACAGCATCCCAACGGTTCTCCCCTTCTCT
>NW_010396334.1:290-574 GCF_000710305.1 Buceros rhinoceros silvestris
CTCTGCCACGGCAAGTTCTCTTCCCGGAGCCTGCGCAATGCCTTCGTGAAGGTGCCAGTGATGGGGGAGAACTCGGAGAAGCAGCGGCGCGTGGATCAGGTCTTCTTCGCGAGTTTCTGTGCCCGTACCAAGGACGTGAGCTCTGTCCACAGCCTGGAGCGAGGGCAGGGGAACATCTCCCAGTGCGCTGTAGACACCCAACAGCATCCCAACGGTTCTACCCTTCTCTGGCAGGAATCGGCAGAGCCCTGAGCAACGGCTACCCGCGCCCCCTGCACCGCCAG
>NW_010396334.1:807-1491 GCF_000710305.1 Buceros rhinoceros silvestris
CTTCGCCGACTTCCAGCGGCTGGTCGGAGTGGCAGTGCGGCAGGACCCCGCACTGCCCCAGTTTGTCTGCAAGAAATGCCACGCTCAGTTCTACAAGTGCCGCAGCGTCCTCCGGGCCTTCATCCAGAGGGTCAACGCCTCTCCCACCGGCCACATGAAGGCAAAAGGAAGGTACGTGGCGATTCTTTCTTCCTGGGAGTGGTTAAGTTGGTGCGTGGTCTCCCCCTGCGACCTCACTGTGCTGTTCTGGCTTTGCAGGAGCGGCACGGCACAGCCCCAGCCGGGCATGGAAGGAGGAGCCTCCTGCCTGGGTGAGTGTCTGCTTCCTTTATCCTTCCCTGATCCCATCCATGAAGGGCTGCAGCTAACGGGCGTCGAGGAACGACCGCCTGGCTGGGTGGTTCCTGTGACCCTTGGCATGGTCCCTCCGGCTCCCCAGGAGGGTCCTCGCTGGCACCAGCCACCCCAAGCTGAGCCGAATGGGCGCAAACCGGTGCTGGGGGTGCCTCTGGCACAGGCAGAGCAGGGCTGTGGGGCAGCACCAGGCCTGTCCCAGCCACCATCAGGCACTGGGGGGCACCAGGAAAGACGCTTTCAGCTGAAAAACACACTTCCAGCAGTAAAGTTACTGATTGTGGCAGTCGATGGGGCTGTCCCCACCCCAGTGAATCTGGGAGCAGCATC
>NW_010396334.1:1618-2578 GCF_000710305.1 Buceros rhinoceros silvestris
CCTCCGAAGGGCAGCACAGGAGCAGGTCCACCACCCTGTCACCCACCCCGGGAGGGGCAGCAGCTCCCTCCGGCCCCTTGCCATCCCCAGGGGTCTGACCGTGCTGCTTCTCCCCTCCGCCAGTGGACCTGATCACGTCGAGCCCGCAGTGCCTGCGTGGCCTGGTGACGTGGGCGCATGCCCACGCTGGGAGCTGCCCGTTGGCACCCAGCCTGCGCAGCGTCCTCTCCTCCGAGTACTGCGGCATCATCCGCGCTGTCTGGGGCTGCGGCGATGGGCACGACTACGTCATGTACACCGATTCGGACTGCAGCACGGTGCTCATCGACAACACTGTGACCATCAAGCAGGAGTGGAACACGAGCGCGGCGCAGCGCCTGACTGACAACGGGGCCGGGGCGGACAATGCCGAGGCTGTTTCTGCTCCCAAACCCCAGAATGCTCCAGTAAGGACCAGTCCTTGCCAACAGCCCGCAAACAAAGGGACCACATCGGTGCCACCGAGTGCGGAGCTTCCGCAGAACAGGGGTTCCTCTCGCCCGCAGCCAGACAGCGTGGCCTCCTTGCAGAAGGCCCTGCCGCAGCCCGTGTCGCCGCTGAGCAGTGCTGCAGGTAAGGGGGGTCCCTCCCCACCTCCCCCCAGCTGCTGGGCAGGGCAGAGAGAGCTGGGGAGCGACAGCGGGGCTGGGTCCGGGCCCCGCAGAGGACACGTGCCCCAGCTGGCTGGAGGGGCCTGGTTAAAGGGAAGGGGCAACATGGGGCTGGTTTCTTCGCACCCACCGAGCGGTGCCAAGTGGTTGCTGGTTCTCGGTGCCACATTTGACAGGTGTTTCTTCCTGCTGGATCCAAACCCTGTCTGTGTTGTGGCAAGGAGGGGTCTCCCCCACCCTGTTGCTGAACAGCACAAGCCCCACTGTCATACAGAACGGTCCTTGAGTCCCCCCGTTCCCCAGCACTGCC
>NW_010396335.1:0-380 GCF_000710305.1 Buceros rhinoceros silvestris
GGCAGGAGCTGGCGGGTCCCGTTTTTCTCCCCCTGCTCCCGGGCTGGGGCTATTTATTGGGTTTTTTTCCTTTTTTTCTGGGTTTTTCGTGGCCATTCGGGAAGTTTCCGGCTCAACCCCGTCCCGCGCGTGAGGCCCTGGTGGGGTCTTCTCCTGCTCTGGGGGGTCGGTGGGATTCTGGGCTCTTCGGGGGTTTCCTGTTGGCTTTACATAGTTCAAACTATTTTTGGGTAAAACGAGACTGAAACGGAGATTTAGTTTTATGAGATGTTGAAATAAAAGAGCAACGACGAGTCTCGGGTCTCCCCCGTGCTCGGGGGGAGGAGGGTCCAGAGGGCTGGGAGGTGCCTCCAAGGACTTGGGAGCCCCATCCCAAGGTC
>NW_010396335.1:619-870 GCF_000710305.1 Buceros rhinoceros silvestris
GCCCAGCAGCCACTTCCAAGGACCCAGGAGCCACCACCCAAGACCTGGGAGCCAGTAACGTGGACCAGGAACCACTTCCAAAGGTCTGGGAGATGCCACCAAGGACCTGGGAGCCACCTCCAAAGGTCTGAAAGATGCCGCCAGGACCCAGAAGCCATTGCCCAAGACCTGGGAGCCACCTCCAAAGATCTGAGAGACACCTCTAGGGACCTGGGAACCACCAACGTGGACCCAGGAGCCACTTCCGAAGG
>NW_010396336.1:0-1135 GCF_000710305.1 Buceros rhinoceros silvestris
ATCCTTCATGCTCAGGACCAAACTCCCAGCCCACCGCTGCTTTTGCTAACAACGACTTTGTTCAAGACCGTGCTGTGCTGGTGTGGGAGGCATGAGGAGATGAGTGTCTGAATCGAGGCATACAGCACCCCGAATAATACATGAAGCAAAGAAAACTTTCAAAATTTCTGTATTGACCTTGGTTGATACTGTACATAATAGAGACAGGGTTTCTGTTTCACGGGGATAATTAGAAATAAAGCGTGATTCGTTTTGGATCAGCATGCATTTTTTGAAAGTGTGAAGTGACTTTTTAATATATGTATAAACTGTCACATCTTAATTTTCCTTTTATCTTTATTTTTAACATAATAAGAAATATAAGGAGTTTCTAATTCAAAAATGAAAAGGACTTTCATACCTCAAGTAAGAACCTAGTGAGTTTGCTTGACTATTTGCATGAGTCTATATTGGGAGCTAGAGGTATTTAGGCACCTAAATCCCTTTGATATATCTTGGTATATCTTTACCGTATCAAGCATAAGTGACACCACAGAATAAGTAACACCATCCAAAGAGTGGTTAATTATCTGCTACTGAGTGCATTCTTTATTCCCAAAAGACTAGGGTTATTCAGACAACTAAGCTTTAATACAAATTTTTCACTAGGGTTAGTGACAGACCTGTTAATTCATAACGTGTTTCAGTGCTTTGTCATCTCGTTCCGGCTCTTTCTCGGCTGTTGAGAAACTGAAAACTCCAGTAATGCAGTGAGTCTTTCTACCTGATTATTCTTCCATGAATATCCCTGAATTTCTACTACCAGTAACATTTCTGGAAACTGCCCAGCAGAGAAGGACCTGGGGATGCTGGTCAACAGCCGCTTGGATGTGAGCCGGCAGAGTGCCCAGGTGGCCAAGAAAGCCAACGGCATCCTGGCTTCTATCAGAAATAGTGATGCCAGCAGGAGGATTGTCCCCCTGTACTCAGCACACGTGAGGCCACACCTTGAGTGCTGTGTCCAGTTTTGGGCATCTCGCTTCAAGAAGGACACTGAGGTGCTGGAGCGTGTTCAGAGACAGGCAACAAAGCTGGTGGAGGGTCTGGAGAGCAAGTGTGGTGAGGAGCAGCTGTGTGGCAGGTGGAATCCCCACCC
>NW_010396336.1:1872-2230 GCF_000710305.1 Buceros rhinoceros silvestris
CGGTTGGACCCGATGAGCTTTAAGGTCTCTTCCAACCAGATGGTTCTGTGATTCTACGAGGAAGGTTTTCTCCCAAATGACCTCTGAGACGCTCACACACGAACAGGTGTTGCTGCCGCTGCGCACTGAGCTGTGCAGGTGCGGAAATCCCTTAATGAACGCGTATCAGCAGGGAGGAATAACTGTATGAGCGCGGCGGAACTCTGTAATTTCTTTTGTACGAATCAGCACAGGAACCTCTTCAGGGCGTGCCTGCTGTGTGGGTGTCTCCCCCCCAGCGAACAAAGCGTCATCGCCTCCGCAGAGTAACTCTGGGGTTGAGGGCCTCGATTTCAGGGGACAGAGGCACGGGCGGGCG
>NW_010396337.1:0-213 GCF_000710305.1 Buceros rhinoceros silvestris
TCGAGAGACCCCCCCCCAGCACACAGCTAAACACGTGCAAACCCTCCTTCCGCTCCAGGGATCTCTTCACTCTCAGCCAAACAAGCAGAGAGTGAGGTGGGCAGAGCCAAGAGGGTCCGGGGAGGAGAGACCCCCCCACCCTCTAGGAAGGGGCACAAAGGTACAAGACATCAGAGAATCACCAGGGGCTAGGTTCCTGCCGCGCAGGCAGGG
>NW_010396338.1:0-991 GCF_000710305.1 Buceros rhinoceros silvestris
GCGGAATCAGGTATTTTGGAGTGAAATCCGTGGATTTGAGAGCGATGGTGGTTTGGGGGTGAAATTGGGGCAGTTTGGGGTGAAATCAAATATTTCTAAGTGAAATAAGTGCATTTGGTAGTGAAATCAGATATTTTGAGATGAAATCATGTATTTTAAAATGGTATTAGTGGATTTAGTAGTGAAATGAAGCATTTTGGGATGAAATCAGTGAATTTACGAGTGAAATCACGTATTTTCTGGTAAAACCAGTGAATTTGGGGGTGAAATCAGCTATTTTGGGGTGAAATCAGCTATTTTGGGGTGAAATCACTTGATTTCAAGAGAGATAACACTTTTGGGGTATTTTAAAATGGTATTAGTGGATTTAGTAGTGAAATGAAGCATTTTGGGATGAAATCAGTGAATTTACGAGTGAAATCACGTATTTTCTGGTAAAACCAGTGAATTTGGGGGTGAAATCAGCTATTTTGGGGTGAAATCAGCTATTTTGGGGTGAAATCACTTGATTTCAAGAGAGACAACACTTTTGGGGTGGAATCAGGATTTTGGAACGATATTAGGCATTTTGGCGCGAGGTCAGTGAATTTGCACGTGAAATCAGGTATTTTGGGCTAACATCAGTCAATTTGGGGGTGAAATCAGACATTTTGGGGGGAAATCCATGGGTTTTGGGGTGAAATCAGGCATTTTTGGGTGAAATCGGTGGATTTAGGGGTGAAATTCAGCATTTGGGGGTGAAATCAGTGAATTTGGAGTGAAATCAGGTATTTGGGGGCAAAATCAGGTATTTTGGAGTAAAATCAGTAGATTTGGTGCTGAAATCACACATTTTGAGGTGAAATTGAATGATTTTGGGGTAAAATCAGGCATTTTGGGGTGAATTGGGGGATTTGGGGGTGAAATCGGGGGATTTTGGGGTGAAATCAGTGGACTTGGGATAAAACCAGGCATTTTGCGGTGAAATCAAACATTTTGGGGGGAAATCAGT
>NW_010396339.1:0-1347 GCF_000710305.1 Buceros rhinoceros silvestris
AAATACATATATATATATGTCATATATAGATATTTATATATATATATATATATAAAAAATAGAAATTTCCTCATGACAATAAGAAATCACTAGGAAATTGCATAGTAGGAGAAAAAGACAAGTTTTTCAAACAATGGTCTGAACCTTTCCCTTTGTGACTGTCTGAAATGAGAGTTAGGGAGGCTCGATTCAGCTTTTTATTTTGAGACACTGAGGTTCTGCGGTATACATTTTCTTCCTTTAATTAAGATCTGTGAAAAAAAATTGGCATGAAATACAAATAAATGACAAAACGCTGAGAATTAGGTCATTTATCTGTAAAACTAGATATAGTTCCCAAAACAGCAAAACAGAGAAAAATGCATCCGAATGTATTAGCGATGACAGGCCATATATTATACAGACTCTTTATGCAGCTGTAGATCACATATCAGTGAGTCAGTGAGCCACAGAAGCCAAACATTAAATGTAAGAGGCATAGTACAGATAAATATCAATTAAAATAACAATTACTGTTCATTAAGTACAGCATTCTGCTAGACACAGTGACAGAAAACAGACCAGTGAGGTATTCACAATACTGAGCAAAATAAATATTTCCACCCTGTAGTACGTATATATGTACACACGTACATATATATAGATTGCTAGTAGGAAAGAGCTATGGAAATACATAAATCTCCATGAACATATCATTTTAAATGCTCCCCAAAAAACCTTTATTCCTTTCAAAATCTCTCTACTGGGAATGTAAGCTTATTTAAAAATCCTGCAGCCGTTGCCTTTCACAGACACTATAGGTCTTAAGAACCAGCGTTGGTGTTTACACAGTTCATTTGGGTTTTTATTCATTGTGTTTCCACCTAATTTCATCTGTCTTCAGTTGACCCATAAATACCTTTTGTCAGGGCACAGTGAGACCGGGGTGGGCAGCAACAGGGCAGTGGGACAGCCTGGGGTAGGGACCTCTTTCAGAGTCCCCATCCCCCCAACCCAGAGGTGACCAGCAGAGCCAGGCTAGGGATGGCCATGGGGACAGGGCACCTCTGGGGCCAAGTCAGGGAAGCAAGGGCAGAGTCAGAAAGGGAGATTAATAGGGATGACTACAGCTGCAGCATAGCTCAGGAAGGACTCAGCACAAGGGCTGAAATGTGGCTCTCAAGCCAAGGGATGAGTCTTCCCACAGCCCTTTCTGGCCATGTCATTGCTTTCCCAGCGGTGAGACCTCAGATTGCATGGAGGCCTGATATCAGAACCTGGCCTCATGCACAACAGCCAAACATCCAGAGTTGGAGAGGACATGGCAGAGCCTGGACATGCCGTGGGGGAACCTAATGTTTCCTGCTG
>NW_010396339.1:1470-5867 GCF_000710305.1 Buceros rhinoceros silvestris
CCTCCAGATCTCAAATTTCACCTGGAGAGTAAAAAAACATTAAGTGTGGTAGGATAGGACTGATAAGTGTGACTTCAATTTCAGAGGGCCAATGAAGAAACAATGCATGACACAAATTTAACACAGTGACAGTTCAATTTCCAGTGTCCCTCTGTCATCTTTTCATGAAGCACCATTAATTTTAGACAGGTATTTACAACATTGCGTTTTCTCCACCTTTAAATGCTTATGTAGGATACTGGCATCCTCGCACCGATTTTGCACCGAGTTCCTACTGATGTACCTAAGACTGAGAGGTGAGTCAGGCACAGTCTGCTGATCACTGTCGTCTGAAAAATAGTGAATGTGCTTCTGTGCAGGCGAAATCTTGGGTCTTACTGGAGTAACTCTGCTGTGATGAGTGGAAGTCTCCAGAAAAGCTATGCAGATAGGAAATGAGCAAGTGCTGCGTGTGCTGTTTTCATCATCAAGGATATGAAACAAAGTATTTCCTAATGAGGGTTTGAGGGGATTTTTATATGACTTGAGCGTTGTGATTAGATCACCAGAGTTTTCACCTGATGATACATATGTAGGTATGGCCATAGATGAGAGCACAGACCTGGCAGGGAATGCACATGCAGCCCCCTATGCCTCAACGCAGCTCAGGAAGGTCCCTGAGGTAACCCAAACTGAGTCAAGAAGGAGCTTGTGAAAAAGCATCGCCACCCCCTATCACCCAAAGACAGGCCACCCACTGGACTTATGAAATTTCAGGTAATATTGTTTGAGTAATTATGGTATTGTTTGCTGAGGTGGCATTCATTTGACATTACAAAATTTCTGCCCTGATAGATTAAAGGTTCTCTGGTCTATCTTGGAGCTGAAATGGTTGTACCCTTTCTGGATAACATTTGTAGCTAGAAGAGAAAAAGGTCATTCATAATTATTTTTCTCGTATACTGGCTTAGCTACTCATTTGATTTATCACATGTCATTTCTGACACAACAAGAAATAATAAGAGAGTTAGATTGTCTTTAGGGAACACAGGCATCCAGCTTGCAAAATGTATCAGTTTCAATAACACACTTCAAAGAAATCCAGCTCCTTTCAATGTATTTGGGGATTTGTTCACCAGTTTGGGTTGAGCTGCTTGCAAAATAGAAGAAACCTCTGTGTGATATAACCAGATGCCAGTTGCAGAGTCTCTGACATATGGTCCTTCAGACGGGGAGATAATCACAGAGGATAATTTTTGAGAGCCCGTTAGGATTCCAGAGTAGCTGTCTCTGCCATGTGCTTCTTGCTGATGTCTAAATATGATAAATTCACTCGCTTTATTTTCAAAAACACAGCTGAAAGGCTTTTAAAAGGAGTAGCATGAAAGCAAGAAAGTATCAATCCGAACTACTCAATCAAAATGAGAAATATATTCCTGATTCCATCCAACTTCAAGGCAAATTAATGAACTAAATAGAAATCTGCAGCTGAAACTCACTGATATGAGAATAATCTAATTTTCCACAATGAATGCAACGAGGATTTCCAGGGAGCCTACACAAGCTTTTCCTCAGTACGGGACTTTGGCAGGCAGTGGATACATCGTGGTCTTTAACACCACTCCGCACCTCCAAAAAAACCTCAACACTTGTGTTCAGGGTAAGAAACAAACCCCATAAATGTTATGCTGTTATCACAAAAATATTTCAAAACTATCTCTTAACACAGAGGCTGTAAAGCACTGGATCCCCCAGCTGTGCACGTGGCGTCCGGGCTGGTATTCGCTCATTCGCTGTTTCCACTCTAGTGTTGGCCCTCCAGTACTGACAAACATGGTTCCGTAGGAGGAGAAATGACAGTGGGTGATTGGGAGTGTCTGAAACACCACACCATGGATGCCTACACTGCACACCTTTGCCCTACCCAAAAGAGGACCAGAGCTTAAGCACTGAACTCTTCCTGGCTCGTGGGGACCTTTCCGCTAGTTCCTACCACCATGCCTGGGAAAGGTACTGGAGATACATATGTGAAGCGCTGGTCCCAAATGGCGTGTGGACAAGACTACACCAGCATTGGCTTGACGTGGTCTCAGCAGGCTTTGCATCGACAGGGGACATCACCCTGGGGGACATCACAATGCCCTCACGCATTGTGCCTGCCATTGGCCATGTACAGGCTGTTTTGTGCCGTGAAATCACTGCTCAGCTGGCCTGCAGCACAAGCCTTAACAGAGGAGATCAGATCTCAAACATTTTGAAATTGAGCACATGGATTAACACCAATATTTTGAGGCTACAGGCTCACCTGAAAGCCAGGGGCTGTGCAGTGCCAGTCAGCTCTGAGGGGAACTTGCCTTAAACAGATGCAAAGCAGTTTGTGCTGCTTAATCTTGAGACCAGAGTTTGATTCCCTGCCATGTTAGCAGTATAGGCGTAAACTGTAAATCCCTCCACCGGTCGGAGATACCGAACGAAAAATGCAGCTTCACAGACCAGGATCCCTAGAGCTAGAAGTTTCTTTCTACAGCAGTATAGTCCTGAAATTATCTAGGAGGGTACAAAAGGACACAGTGTCATCGCTTGAAACACCAGAAGATTTTAGTTGTTGTCACTACAGTGGCTGAAGGATGTAAAAGAATGTTCTGCACTCTTCCTACAAAGTCTGTAGGAAGACAGAGCACCCTGTATTAAGTCAGCTGATAAATCTGTATTTCCCATAATATATTGTTCTCCTATTAGTTGGTATTTCTTCTGACACGAGGAATCTTTCTTGGTTTGATTTGGTTTGGTTGTTTTTTATTTTTTACTGCAATGCAAGACACATTGGATGAAATAGCATCCCTTACTGTGCAGAAGGCGAAAGTGCTTCTAGCCTTACATACCTGTGAAAGCAATGCATGCGAAAAGTGGTACCAAAGCATCCCATAGAGATTTTTAAATTGATCCAGTCTGAAAACTGATTAGTACCTTAATAACACCCACCTTAGCTGGATAAAGGAGACTAAAATTGAGAGACTTGCTGGAGCTAGAACGGGGTCAGCTGGTGACAAACATGCCTGTCCTCTAGGGCATTCTCCGAGTGTAGCACACGGCTACACATCTGCCATGGAGCAAAGCTGCCCAACTTAGCCGTGCAGACAATATCTGGCAGATCTCTTCATGTGCTTTAGAGCCAGCATATCAGAGACATCTCCAGCCACTCAAACAGAAGAGTCCAAGAAAATCCATTGAGAAAAGAAAACCTCCTATGTACAGATTGCCTGAGAGGACAATCGGTTATTTTGCGTGGATTGTATAAAGCTTCACGTGCAGGTCTGAGAATCTGTGCTTCAAATCAGCAGGTAAGTGAGGGAGAAAAGGTTGCTTCTAATTCACTAGCAAGGTTTTAACTGCTCCATAGCTCGTCTATGATACAAGGCAGCAGCAAATTTGTATCATGAGTCTTGGGAACGTGAATTTTGTGCATTCCAGAGTAACAAAACATCCTCTGACTTGAGGAAGTAAATACACGAGCTGTTAAATTTTTGTGTTTGTTATACCTCCCGTTTTAAGCAATGAAAGTGCTTCAAGTGCTGTCATTAAACTCAGTTAACAACAGAGGAACTAGAACAAAGACACGGGATTTCCATGCTGCAGGAGAGGCTGGTCACCCTGGATTTGTTTCCTACAAAAATGACACAGAAAAGTGGAATGTATGAATGGAGGGACCAGAAGTTTTGCGCAACTGTGATTTGAGCATTTTGAATTAAAATAAAGCATTTTTTGGCATTCCGAAACCAAGGCTTTTCTCCTTGATTCCCTTGTCTGAAATGAAACTCTTTGCTTTGTTCTGAGTCAACATTAATCTCTGTGTGCACTCCAGCTGCCAAGAAACCTTTTGGGAGTTGTCTCTCCTCATCTTCTTGTTCTCCCGGCTAGGCACTGTTCCCTGGCCAGACTGTATTTCCCGTGGCCTCTTCACACAGTGAAGGCCTTGGAGCATCCCATGATGGATCACACTGACTCAGTCACAAGGAGAAACAGTCATTGTTTTTCATTTTTCTTGGGCACAATTTCATCAAAGTCTTTTTTTCTTGTGGAAAATTTCAGCTTTGATGAAAACACTGTTTCTCATAGAATAATATGTGAAATTTTTCTATTAAATGTCCCTCATAAAGTAGATCTGAAGGAAGAATGAAGATCTATATGGCTGAAGGAAGAATTTTCCCTGTGAAGAAAAGAAAATACAATATTTTAATTAATTTAGTAGCTAATTTTTCTTCTAAAATTACGGAGGTTTATCATGCTTTTGTTTGTATATGTAGCACTCAAAGACAGAGTAACACAGTCTGAATTTAATAACCCCGTATGTTCACATAGCACCAAGCAATTATTCAATTTTATATGACATGGGTTGTATTGGTATATATTAGTATATA
>NW_010396340.1:0-1221 GCF_000710305.1 Buceros rhinoceros silvestris
TCATTTGCACCCTTCGCTCAAAAGCAACTATTAAAAAAATTAGAAAACAATTAGGCTCCCTAAGCAAAGATAATCTATTGTCAGTAGCGAGGACGGGCTGGGAGGTGAGGACAATGCGGTGAGATAAGGGCAGGGGAGCGGTGGGAAGAGGGTGTCTTTATGACTGTATTTATCTTTGATTAGATAAGCCGAAACCAGGGTTTTAAGCGCACTCCAGAACGCTTTTGAATCCAGAACGAGTTCGCTCCGCGGGTGCTAATAACCATCTCGGGGCTCTTTAAAACCTGTTTGTCTTCACTAAAGACATTCGGATTTATTTGACTTTAAACGCTCAGCGGTAAGAGCAGCCCGTCTCTGGCCGAGGCGGAGCAGAGCTCCCAGCCGGGGCCGCCGGTGGTGCCCGCTCCCTGCCCACCAAACGATACGGGAAAGGCCGGTCCCGATGTTTTCCTAAACCCGGATTGTTGTTTTCCCCCCATGTACTTCGCGTCTCGGGGCTGTTTAAAATAAGCCCCTGCCACCCAGTCTGTGCAGTGACTTTACTATGTGCGCTGGAGTCAGGGCGCTCCTGGATCCCATGACCATGTGTCTGGTAATTTTCCCTTGCCATTTTATTTTAGTACTTATGATGTTGCAGATGAAGTCTTAAAGAGCTGCAATGTCCTCCCAGAAGGAATGTCTGCTTGGAACAGATCCTTATTGACAAGGCAGCTGTGTGGGGACCGGAACGGAGCCTTAAACCCGGCTCTAAAATCAACTAATACCCTAAAGTCTGGAGCAAGTGCGCAGAATTATAACGCATGGGCTCGCAGCCTCCCGCGGCAGCATCCTGGAGGAGCAGCGTCCTGCCCAGCCCGGGAGCTGGGCTCCCCATCCCTTCTTTTTATTGTTCTGATTTTTTTTTTTTTTTGCTAATAAGGTGTTCAGTTCGGGGAAAGCAGGGACTTGTCAACTTATATCTTCAGGATGAGGAGGAGAGAAATGCAAAGCGGGGCTGGGGAACGTCCTGGCCATTTGAACGACAGCGGTTTTCTCCTGCCCTCACATTTCTCCTCTTTCATTTTGCCTTTAAAAGGCCGACCAAAACAAACACCGCTCTTGCTGGGAATAAGCAAATTATCCCGGCGCGGAGCTGACAAGGACGGGCGAGGTCTGAGCCGAGCCTGCTCCGCGATTTCCGAGCGGGGCTTTATTCTTCCGTGTCACCAAATTTCACACGAT
>NW_010396340.1:1379-1668 GCF_000710305.1 Buceros rhinoceros silvestris
CTGGGGGCAGACTCGCCAGGCTGTACCTGGGAGTTCCGCGCTGCAGGCGAGGACCGATCCGCACCGATGTTAATTAGTGCCCGGGGTTGGTTTTCCTAAAAAAACTATGCACCTTTCACTTAAAACCCCGGAAAGAGGTAAATGAATTCCTAAATCACCCCATCCCAAGTAGCCCTCGAAAATCACCCAAACACAGAACGGTTTCGAGACGCTTCAAAAAATAAAAATAAAGGAGATGCAAACATCTAAATAACTAAATAACCACAGAACGGCGCGGAGCTGCCGCCGG
>NW_010396341.1:0-239 GCF_000710305.1 Buceros rhinoceros silvestris
GGAAGGCGCTGAGCGAGCCCGAGGTGCGGTACTACCTCCGCCAGACCATCCTGGGCTGCCAGTACCTGCACAGCCACCGCGTCATTCACCGCGACCTCAAACTGGGCAACCTCTTCCTCAGCGACGACATGGAGGTCAAGATCGGTAGGTGTCGGGGACGTGATGCCCTGCCAGCTCCCCATGGCTGCCTCTGGCAGGGCCCCCAGCCCCCGGGACGGGCCGTGAGGGGGATCTCCACT
>NW_010396341.1:1239-4158 GCF_000710305.1 Buceros rhinoceros silvestris
GGACACGTCGCTGTCTGCGACTGCCTGTCCAGTGCCACGTGGGCTCCCTCTGCCAGGAAGGTCGCAGGGTGCGCACAGGACAGGGTACTGCTGCACCTCGAGTCTCTCTTGCTTGTGCAAAACCAACTCCCTTGTGTCTGTGAACATGCAGGTACACGCTGCTGGTGGGGAAACCGCCTTTTGAAACGTCTTGTCTGAAGGAGACATACATCCGCATCAAGAAGAACGAGTACACCATTCCCAAGGCCTCTGCCAGGAAGGTCGCAGGGTGCGCACAGGACAGGGTACTGCTGCACCTCGAGTCTCTCTTGCTTGTGCAAAACCAACTCCCTTGTGTCTGTGAACATGCAGGTACACGCTGCTGGTGGGGAAACCGCCTTTTGAAACGTCTTGTCTGAAGGAGACATACATCCGCATCAAGAAGAACGAGTACACCATTCCCAAGGTACGGTACGGTGCAGTGCTTCCCCCCACAGCACTTCTTGGTCAGCGCCCGCCTGTTTCTGGCACCTAGTGGTGAAATGGCTCTTCCTGCGGAGTGCTGGGAGGGGGATGTCTCAGCTGGTTGTGGGGTGAACCTGCTGCAGCTTCCTCCTGGGGAGCCAGTAGCTCCCCTGTAATCTAGCAAAAATCGGAGCGGGGTGGTTGGCATGTGGGCTCGAGGCCTGGCCAGGTCCCCAGTTTGTCCTGCTGCTGCCGTTTCGGTCTTGCTGAAGTCAGCCTCCCTTTGTGTGCTGTCGGGAGCTGCGCTCCATAGCTGCCCCATTCTGTCTCCCCAGGCTCGCATCCTGCTTGCCTACACGGTGCAGGAGCTCCGCTCCAGGCGGAACATTCCCCGGGCTGTGTCCCCAGCACATTTGCCACTAGCATGCCTTGTCCTCTGACCCTTGTCTCTGCCTGTCCCCTCAGCACATCAACCCCGTAGCTGCTAACCTCATCCAGAAGATGCTGAGGTCGGACCCTGCCATGCGCCCGACTATTGACGAGCTGCTGAATGACGAGTTCTTCACGTCAGGGTACATCCCCAGCCGCCTGCCCACCAGCTGCCTCACCGTCGCACCTCGATTTTCCATCGCTCCCAGCGGGCTGGAGCTGAATGGGCGGAAGCCGTTGACTGCACTCAACAAAGGTGAGAGCAAGCATCCGGGGATGAGGCTGGACCGTGGTGCTGGGCCAGAGACTGCCTGGCCTCCAGCAACATCCAGAACCAAGCTCCCAGTGGGGAGCATGGTGCTGCCTCGCCTCTTCTCCCCGTTTCTGTGAGAACCTGGAGCAGCTCTGAGCGAGAGGGAGGGACAGGGGGGGTCTCCTTGCTCCTCACCTGGAACCAAAGCGGGGAAGAAATGCAGCGCTCGCTCTAGCCCTGTGGTGTGTAACGTGTCCCCTCTAGCCGGGGTAGAATGTAAAGCCGCTGCCTTTGGAGACCTGGTCACCCCTCCCTGCTCTTCTCTTTCTGGCCAGGACCGGACAGCCCTGCTCTGGAGAACTTGCCTGAGAAGGAAGACGTAGCGGGGCTGCGGGAGCTGGGAGACACAGTGGACAGTTACTTGGCTGACATGTTACAGCAGCTCACCGCAGTCAACTCGGCCAAGCCCTCTGAGAGGGTGGTAGTGAGACAAGGTGAGTCTGGGTCCTACAGGTACTGGCCTTCTTGGGTCACTGGCTTCTCTGTCACTGATGCGAGACAGCTGGCCTCCGTTTCAGACTGGAAGGCTGAGAATTGATGTAGTAGCTCCTTCCCTCCCTTCTGGCCTTGCTGGGGTGCGTGTGTCATTGAGAAATGTTTGCTAACAGACTCCTTTCCTCTGTGCAGAAGAAGCTGAAGACCCGGCCTGCATTCCCATCTTCTGGGTTAGCAAGTGGGTGGACTACTCGGATAAATATGGTCTAGGTAGGTAACATGGGGTGATACGTCAGCCCTCTCTCACTCTGAGGAGTTCTGGGGGAAGCTGGGACTGGGGCTTGGCACGGGGCTGGTTCTTTAATCACAGTGTCCCAGCGCGTGTGTCCAAGACCACCACCAGGAATGTTACCAAAGCCCCAGTGAAAACAGAGCAGTGGTCACCAAACACCAGCCCAGGCCACTGTCAGGTGGAAAATGGTGACCTGCTACAGGAGATGGCTGTCCCCCCTCCCCAGTGAGTGTATGTACCTGCTGTGGCCGTTAAAACTGCTGCTGCAGGAGCTGCTGCTGCGAGGGAGGATAACAAACGCAGAGGAGGAAAAGAGCCACCCACAGAGAGTGGGCTCGGGGGTGGCTGTCAGGGCACCCCTAGGCGACACAACCCTCTGTCGTTGTATTTTGGTGTCGCTTGTGCTCGAGGGTCTAACGGGCTCCCTTTCGGGCCAGGTTACCAGCTCTGTGACAACAGCGTCGGCGTCCTCTTCAACGACTCCACTCGCCTCATCATGTACAACGATGGGGACAGCTTGCAGTACATCGAGCAAAACAGCACCGAGTCCTACTTCACCGTGAGGTCCTTCCCCTCCACCCTCAACAAGAAGGTCAGTACTGGGGACAGGAGCCCTGGCTGGGGGTGGCTGCTCCTGGTGAGGCTTCTGCCTTTGCTGGCAGGGTGTGTTCTGAGGGCACCAGTGGGCTTCCTCAGCTGGTAAAACCCGCCCGAGGACGGACACTAGCAGCTCTGTTTACCTCTAGTTACTCTCTGAGGCTCCTTTATGAGCAGGCTTACAGAAAGGAGCACTCACAGGACCAAAGTGTTCAGCACAGTGGGCCTGGGGTATCACAAACTGAGTTAACTGAGCTGGAGAACCTGCACAAGTTTGTGCAGCGATACCTTGAGTGCTGAAAGCCATAGGGGGGCTCTGGGACAGTGAACCCCCCCAATAGTGGGGTCTGCCTGCCGACTCACAGCCTTCCCCCCGCAGATAACACTACTGAAATACTTCCGCAACTAC
>NW_010396341.1:4232-5852 GCF_000710305.1 Buceros rhinoceros silvestris
CCGCATATAACACTACTGAAATCCTTCCGCAACTACATGAGCGAGCACCTGCTGAAGGCGGGGGCGAACATCACGCCGCGGGAAGGGGACGAGCTGGCCCGGTTGCCCTACCTCTGCACGTGGTTCCGCACCCGCAGCGCCATCATCCTGCACCTCAGCAATGGCACCGTGCAGATCAACTTCTTCCAGGTGAGGCGGCTGCTCGGCTGCTCCCGCGCTGCAGAGCCCGGCCGTGCGCAGGGCGAGATGCCCTGAGCTGGAACTGCCCGGGGAACTGGCACTGGGAGGCTCCTCACTCCCCTCGCTGGTGCCAGCCACCCAGATGCTCCTCGCCCGCAAAGGGCTGCGATCCTGCTGCACGCCCTTCGGGGCCGCGGTGTTGGGGAGCTGCCCAGGTCGATGCATTCCCCCTTTGCCATGATCTATGAGCGAACGCCACAGCGCGGGGCTGTGTCAGTGCGCTCCTGGGTGTCCCAACCCTGCCGAGACGGCTCTTCCCAAGCAAACTCATCCAGGGAGCAGGGTGCTCAGGGTGACAGGGTGTTGTTCTCCCCACAGGACCACACCAAGGTCATCTTGTGCCCCCTCATGGCTGCTGTCTCGTACATAGATGAGAAAAGGGACTTCCGCACGTACAAGCTGAGCCTCATCGAGGAACACGGGTGCTGCAAGGAGCTGGCCAGCCGGCTCCGCTACGCCCGCACCATGGTGGAGAAGCTCCTCAGTTCAAAGTCGGCCCGCATGAAACTTTCTGCTTAGACCTCGTTCTTGATGGACTCGCCGGCCGTGCCAAACTGCCCCGACTGTGGGTGGGGAGGTCTCGCAGTGTCCCTCCTCGTGCTGCACCCCCCCGTCGCATAGCTGGGCTCCCGCTCCCAGGTACTGGTTGCCACAAGGAGGCCGTGATGCTGCGGGAGCAGCGTTGTTCACTCTGACTGATACCCAAAAGTTTCTGCTCCTGGCTCCTCATAGAAACTCTGGGTTTTTTTAATTGCATATTTAGTCTGTTTTTCTAACTTCCCAAAGCCAAAAGCCTGACTCAAACCCACCCTCTTGTCTGAGGCTCCTGGGTCTTCTCTTGAGAGAACCAAGTGTGGGCAGAGCAGAACTATCATGTAAGTTATTTGTACGTGTTGGTGCTGATGCTCCAGGCTTTGGTTTCCTCTTGTTGAAATTCAGGTGAGTTATTTAACAGGCCCAGGGCGAGACTGAGCAATTGGCCTTTTAATGCTGAAGGGACTCTGTGTGAAACCCGAACTTTTGTGTATTGCATAACTTGATTAAAGATTGTTGGTTGCAGCACCCAGCCTGCTCAGGCTCCCTTTGCTGGGGGAGGTGGGGAGGGAGCAGCACCTTGCCTCCGGCTTCCTCTTCAGGCTCCTTCCCTCTGCCTGATCGCCCCTGGCTGAGCCCAGCCCTGGCCTCGCTCTGCTCCACCTCTGGGCCTGGCAGCAGCGGCGGGTGGCGCAGTGGGGAGGGGGTTCTGTTGTTCTGGGAGATGCTTCTCACAAGCACCACTGAGCCTGTGAGCTGTTAATGCTGCAGCTTCTTATCTCCTGGTTGTGCTGCAGGTGAGGAGACCTCAGGGGGGATGGCAGGAGCTGTGCTCTAGAACATCCC
>NW_010396341.1:6194-6497 GCF_000710305.1 Buceros rhinoceros silvestris
AAAATGCTCTAGACCATCCAGTATTCTGAAAACCAACCACGTTCACCTCCCTTGTAACCTGCGTAAGGAAATCCCGCACCCCAGCACACTGAGGAATCAGACTGTACAGATCATTGCTGTTCCTGAGAGGAACCTTGCCCAGGGGCTCCAGCTGCCCATGCCCTGGGTGCTGCTCTTGGGGCTGGCTCCTGTGATGTCTCTGCCCCCAGGATGCTGCAAACCAGAACACTTGGGGCAGGGGAGAGGAGGTGGGAGCAGCAGGCACAGGCTGTGCTCCGGGGGAGGGGGTCCTGCTCTGGGGGA
>NW_010396341.1:6672-6958 GCF_000710305.1 Buceros rhinoceros silvestris
TGTCCCAGGACAATGCTGCTGGGCTGCTGCACAAACTGCTTGGGGCTCCTGGGGCAGGGCTGCTGCGGGGTCTAGCCTGGCCTGATCGCCAGCTGCTGGTGACCAAAAGGGAGAAAACCACCTTCTCAGCCCAGCTGAGGCTAAAAACTTCAGTCCTGAGATTCTGCTGGAGGCGCCCAGCCTGGGGCAGCCCTGATGCAAAGAGCAGGTCAAAGCCCTGGGGTGGCCGCTGGAAGCTGCCCCGCTGTGCCCCAGCCTTCGGCTGGGCTGCCGGGTCGGCTCCCCG
>NW_010396341.1:7088-7523 GCF_000710305.1 Buceros rhinoceros silvestris
GGGCTGCAGGATCGTCTCCAGTGTCAAGTTTGGTCACAGCCATGCTGGATGCTGCTCAAAGAGCTGCTTTCTCCGACATGTGGCTCAGGAGGTGGCACAGGACAAACTTGCCAGTCCCCGGTGACCACCACACTGGTCCCTGGCCCCAGCCTGGCTGCGTCCCTCTGCCAGCGCATCCCTCTGCCAGCTGTCCTCAGGAAAAGGCAACATGTTTTCCTTCCCAAAGCACCGCATCCACTGCAGAGGTGTTTTGTTCTCTGACACAAGTGCCTTCAGGTGGCTGAGTCTGAGCGTCTGCAAAGGTGGGTGCCCAGAGGGTCCTTCAGGCTCAGGAGACCCCACTTCTGGACATGGGTGACCAGTCGGTCCTGGGGCCCCACCTCACCCTGGGGAGGGGGAGAAGGACCCTGGAGAGCCACAGGGGTCGCAGCGGTG
>NW_010396341.1:7847-8184 GCF_000710305.1 Buceros rhinoceros silvestris
AGCCGGGGGAAGCGGGAGGTGAAGTACTGGACAAAGCCATCGGGGACGGAGCCCAGGGCCGTCCGCACGTCAGGTGGCAGCTCGTGGTAGTGATGTTTCTGCAGGAGAGAGGGTGAGGTGAGCCGGGGTAGGTGGGTGGTGGGGATGCGGGGCAGCCGGGGTGACCGTACCTTGTTCCTCATGGCCCGCAGGAGGTCACGCACTGAGGCACCCTTGTAGGTTCGGAACTTCCTCAGGTCTGAGGAGAGCGGGAGAGAAGCTGAGTGAGTGCGAGGGGCTGCAACAGCCCACCATGGCACAATGACCCCCCTCCCTGCCCCCCCGCCAGCTCCCGGTG
>NW_010396342.1:0-9940 GCF_000710305.1 Buceros rhinoceros silvestris
CACCCCCCAAAAAAGAAATCTTGTCAGGTGATGCCCTGAAAAGACTATAATAAGAAAAGCAGAAGAGTATTTTCTCTAAATATTCTTGCAGAACCACAGGAACAAACATGCACCCAAACATAAGTAAACTGAAGTAGAAAAAGCCACATGATACTTATCCGAACACGAGAATAAACATTAGAGATATGAACATGCTAAATATTTAAGTAGATGTGTTAATATAGTGTATCCTTCACAGTAATAACTTATACCACATAATGAAAATCAACACCTAAGTAAAGAAAGAAGTACAAATGACATCTGTCTTTAAAACTATTCATCTGTGGACATGAAAAAATAATTTCAATCATGATTTAAGCTAGACATTCTAAAATAGCCTGTTCTGAACATCAATCACACTTTTCTTTAGGGTGAGACTTCTACCAATAAACAGATAGTGTATGGTTACAGCAAAATTCACTGCAGAACTCACTGACTTCTAGACTTCCTAAAATCTTTGCCTTTCCAAATCTCACAGTGGTTAGTCTACAGAATAAGATTATATTAATGTTCAAGCCAAGCTCCAAGTAACAAACTTTGTATTTCTGGGACATACATTCCTTAGGCATTCCTTATTGGTTTCGAGCTTGAGAAACAGATTGCAGGACTAGTGGATACAGCGATACATGCAAGGTCAGAAAACGTTTACCGAGGTTTTGTCTACTCATGCAAATAGATGCATACTTATCTCATTATTTTAATAAAATGCAATTTCAAGCTGCAGTGGTAAGAGACCATTTTAACAAATGCTAAGTTGTTTTTTCATGGTATGGTATGTGGGAAAACCACACTTCTCCCCTGAATACTAACACAGCCTTCAAAATAATTACCAAGAGCAAAACCTTAGAGAGGCAGATGGCATCACATGGGCTCAGAGCAAACTGTTAACAGCTTCAGATTCATAAAACACAGATTTCGATGGTCCATGGTGCCACAGTTTAGTTCAAGACCGATTGAATATATCAAGTAGCATGCAATAACTATTATTTTATTCACTCTGTGAAAGAGTGATTACTAATACAAAGAACACTACAAAGTGTGGTCTTCTGCTGAACACTTCAGAGAAGTGCTTTTTCTATTTCTGCCTTCCTTGCTAAAAGAAGCAGTCTGTACCAGAAGGTCAGACTTAGTGGGCCTGCAACATCACCCTAAACCCTTGGATCTTGGCATTGTGGACATTCAGACAGCACTACTGGTGTACAATCTTCTTTTCACAATCCAAAACCCCTTCAGACCCTACATCTGACACCAGCTTTTTATCAATGTCACAGTTCAGGTCAGAACTAAACTGTCCTGACCCGTCGCTGTTTAGGACTAAACTCTTAATTAATTAATTAGTGCACAGTAACTGGATTCATGTGAAGGAATATGGCTTTTCCTTTTTTTTTTTTTTTTTTTGCCTTTTCAAAAAAGTAATCATTAATCCTAACTGGATTCATGTGAAGGAATATGGCTTTTCCTTTTTTTTTTTTTTTTTTTGCCTCTGCAAAAGAGTAATCATTAATGCAAGTAACGCTAACAGGTTACAGGAAAGTGGTTCTTATTCCCTCTTCCTTGCTCAAAGGAGCAGCTGGGCATCAGAAGGATTAAGGTGCTGAGTGTCTCGGTTCCAGCCACACAAGCTTCATTCCGGATGTCCCAATCCAAAAACTAATCAAATTGAAGAAGCCTCAAAATTAACAAGCTGAAGTAAGAAAGTGATGTGCAGATCAGTTTTTAATACAGGTGGTTCTCCCTTTCCTGACAGGTTGTATTTTAATAATAAAACAAGTTCACTTTGGCATTCCCATTTTAAGAATAATTTCGTAGCAAACACAACTCTGGAAAATTTAGTAATTTGCACAAGACTCCAGGAGGGGCAGACATATTACCAAAAGCCTTTTCCACACTTCTTATTTATGCAACACTTTGCACACTAATTTGGTTTTCAATAAGACTGAATAGATTCATTTGAAAATAATTAATCCGAAGATCAGAATAATAGCTTACATCTTGCATGCCCCTGTTTTTCCCTTTCCTAGTGTACTAATACAGCCTACTCATACTTAAAGCAACTGTGCATCAAGAGAGATGCCAACAGCTTTGCATTGTAGCAATACCATTAATGTGCAACTTCCAATAATGTTGTTTTCTGATAGTTTAAATACACACTTTACTAGCAATAAAGGTTAATGTCTGTGCTTCCTATTTAGTTTAACCCTTAAATAACTGAAGATCAAAATTAAAGTTTTCTTCACAAGTTAACACAGGTTTTTTGTTTCAAGGGAAATTCTTTCAATATGTTCCTTTCAAACATATTCCTTTTTCAAACAATCCTTACTAAAAATCTTCATCCTAATTCTTAATAAGCAATTGAATGTGTGAAAATGACTGAAAATAAACACTATACTGAATGAAGTGCTGTACCATGAGAAGATACTTTGCCTTAAATCTAAAATTTTTTGCTTGATGTCACCAATATATCTGTACCAAGCCGTGATGATGATCTGTACAATGTCATATTCTGTATACTTTTATGTCATTGTACACTTTACTACGCAGAAGTCAGAAGATGTTTACAAGATGTAAATATCCATCAACTTAAATAAACCACCAGAAAGCTGTCTCTCTTGAACTTGGTTAGAAGAAAATTTACATAGCCTTATAAAGAACAAGAGTGTCATACAGTTTGCTATTATTAGAGGTTAAAAAAGAGAAACAGAACAAAACCATGAGGCTTCTGACTATCAATATGGTATCAGAAAAAATCAGGAACGGTTATAATAAAAGAAGTTAACAAGTGTATGTGAAAGGCTGAAAGGAGATGTCTGCTTTTAAACTGACAGCTAAGAGATCTGTAACAACACTGTATGAAAAAACGAAGAGAGAAAATGGAAGATTTTAGCAGATTATTGGAAAGGTAATGATAAATACGTTAAAGGAAGAAAGTAAAACATTGTTATAAAAATAATGTGATAGGCTGTGGTTTTTTTTTTTCTTGTAAGGGAAATAATTTAACAATGCACAGCATGGAGGAAAAAAGAAAACGACTGGCAGGATCAAGTAGCAATCAGCAAAATTTCTGCAAAATTTTTGCATGAAACATACTTTTTTTTACCATTTTCAACCTTAATTCCTTCTGAAAGCAGAAAACATGATTCCAGGACACAGTGTTTATCAGCAGCCCTACCTTGTAGCATGAAATATGCCTACTTTTGCTACTTTGATTTGTATTGTTCTCTACAACTAAATATACGTAACTTAGTTTATGAAAGTAGTATTTGAGGAAAAAATTCTCACTTCCTATGCATCCAAAAACCACCATGGATTCACAGGAAGCTATCAAAAAGATTTCCTTTTTAAGAAGATGATTTTTGTTCTCAAACCGTCACATAACTAGGACTAAAAGCTCTAAGAATTGTACACTTAAAGTCAAGTATTGCTTGAATAAGCTCCAGTCCTAATAGATAGAAGATTTGCATCAACAACAGAGTATAATACTTCTATTCATAATGCTGAATTTTCAATTACTACCTAATATTTTGCAGGAGAGCAGTGTTTTATAAAGGAAAAACATGGTCACATCTGTGATACCCACAGTTCTTGTGCTTTTCATCTCATCTGTACTTTGCTTCCTCCCCACTTCCTTAGCAATGTTTCTTATCACTTTCTCACCGAATGAACCTTTCTTGTGCAACAGTCTCTGTCCCTGAGCCCAACTCTGCTTCATCTGCTGGAACAATTAGTAATAAACTAGCCACAGTAAGAATCATCCTTTAGATTAAGGTTTTGATATTAATACACTAATTATATAAATGAGGGCAAATTCATGATCTCAGACAGTCTGCAGACTCAGGAGACAGCACAGCATTAATATACCCCATTTTATTTACAGCCTTCACTGTATCCAGAAATTCTACATCTTTGTTTTAGAAGAATGCTTCATTTTTCAGGATATACAGACAAGCTCTTCTCCTCTCTTATTCCCTCTTCTAAATATCACCAGTCACAAAAAATGAACTTTTCCCTTCATTTTTACTTCACAATAATACATCCTCTAACTGTCTTAATTTCTTCCAACTCTCAATAGAACACACAAATTAGTTGGCAAAAATTTTCCCTGATCAAAATATACTTTGACTGGACAATAGATGTAGTTTTGCCACTCACACTTTGGCACTCCATCCCTATCAATACTTGATTATCTGGAGGAGAAAGACCAAGGGAAAAATACACCCTACGGTTATAAATTAAAAAAACCAAGCAGCTCAAGAAACTGTGGATATTAGCAGTTCATGTTCATCTTCTGAAACTGACCACTTTTAAAAGGTGAACAAGTTTCCTATACCTCTACCAAATTTTATTACAGTGAAACAAGTTCACTAGCACAGACAGAAAACAGATGAGAAATTAACAGGTCACCTACTTTTGAATTCAACAAGTTTATTCCACAGAAACTAAGTTTTGCACTACAGCTCCCATCACAATGAAGGTCTTATGCTGTGCATTGAATAAATTGAAAAAAAAAATTTACAGATTTCAAACTGACTGTTTTGGGAAACGATAGGTAACTGAACAAGGAGAAAGGAATAGATAAGAAGCTAAAGTAATTTTCCTGGTAACACAAGATCAGAATGAATAACTTGTCTGTACACATGGAGTGAGAAAGAGAAATTAGAGACTAGAGAACAGAAACAGGTGAACTGACAAATAGAAAAAGAGCAAGAAACGAATGCTATACTATAAACTAGAGTGGCTAGTAGAATGAGAAAATTAACAACCAAAAAAGCCACAGAAGTGGAACCAGAAAGAAAATCCTAATCAAGCAAAGCTAGGAGAAAAAAGAAGGCCTTACAAAACCAAGACGGATTTTGTATAATTCGAAATTAAACTAAGTCACCTGGCAATGTTACAATTCAATAAAACACTCAGGTGCTGTATTCATTTAATTTGCAGTGGTCTTTGCTGTCACTGTGGCAACATGCATTTCATGCTGACTGCCATCAGTGTTGTAAGTGTTTCTAGCCTGGAAAATGTTATGGTTAAAACGCTGAAGGCATATAGAAACATAGAATCATTTAGCTTGGAAAAGACCTTTAAGATATGGGAGTTAGCATCTCATAAAGGGTTAAAGCATAGCTTACACACTGAAATACAGCCCTTGAAGTATGTTGTCACTCTGGGCAAGTGCAACAGGGTGCTTTGAATCCCCCCTTTAAAAATGTCTATGCCCTTTTCCAAAGAATTGTAGTCTAGGAATTACCTAATAAGCAAGAATCTAAAGTTGGGGCAATAATTCTAACCAAATCACTGCAAGGACCAGCAGAACAGATCTGCAGTGGCCTGCTCTTCATTACACATTAAAGTTACTTCACATCATTTTCATCTGCCACTCCACATGTAGCTACTATGCCACCTAAAGACAAGAAAAGGATTATCAGTCCCTCGTTTCCCCACAAAGTCTGATCCCAAAACAGAAGACATGGTAAGATTTGATTTCTGCCTATACCCAAACTGTTTTTCGATCCTTCTTATTCCCGTGATTAATGCAACCTACCTCCAAAGAGATACTAACGTTTTGTTTAAATTAAAAGATTCTAGTAAGGACTGCTGACACCATCATACACTTGTCACTTGTGTGAAGTATGCACACTTGCTCAGAGTGCAAGTACACAAAAATTATCTCAATTCCTCTGCTTCCAGTGTTCACTACTGGGAAAGAAAGATGAGTTTCCAACTTGACTGCAAATGCCTCTACAATACACCATGGCTTTTAATAAATAAGAAAGGCAGCAAATTTAGATATTTGTTGTACAGTGTGATTAAGAAATTTAATTGCAAAGATAATGGTTAGATCATTGAATCATATGAGCATTCATTCCATTGGCTTTCACAGGAAATTTAGGGTGCGGTTTCCTGGTCAGTTTAAGCTGATCTAAGGCTACAATGAGCACAGCCAGTCATGTCATTCCCCAGCCTTGTGTTTTCACAGCTTCCCCTGCAGTGACTAACTGCCAGGCAGCATGGTATCAGAGTAACTACTATGCAGTTCACACTTGACAATTGCTACACCATGAGGGGGATGCAGAAATGTGCTGCCAAGTATGGTGTTCCACTTTTGGCAACAGTCCTGAGTTGGAACACCTTTAGCTAACAGGTAAACAGTGTCAGCAGGCAAGGGTGGTATTAACAGGAACACACAAAATACTTTTTTCTTTTCACCTACCTACTCTGCCACAGGGTCAGAAATGCTGCTTCTTACTCCAGTGTAAAATTGACATCAACAGTCCTGAAAAAAACAGCTCCGTTTTCAGCTGCTGAAATGAGGGAGAAAAAAAAAAAAAAGCTCAAATTTATTCTTCCATAAAGATTACGCAGCACAAAACTAAATTAAGTACAAATGATATACAATGGTCAAAAGCAGAAAAACTGGAAACAAGAGAGCAATTCCATGCAACAGTTAATGAGTGAAAAAGAAACGAATTAAGAACTACATCCTGAAACAGCAGCTGTAGGCATAGTTATATTACATAACTAACTCTCATCCTCACATTTTTACAAACTATTACGTTTAATCAGGATATCCTTTAAAAGTAAGTCGACCTAAACACACTTGTGCTTATCAGTTAATACTTCCAGAGATGCTTCAGCTAGCACAGGGTTAGTTCAGCAGAAAACGTGATAAATATACCCTAGTAAATCCCAGCATATTGAATTGCTTCTGTCCCCCCACAGTGAACCTAAATATTAAACAAGTTCGTTCAGTGAACAGCAAGCTCATAAGGAAGTATAACTTCATTCATACTAGGCCTACATTAGATATTTTTCACAAGCACATAACTCAAACTGGGTTAGAAACAGGTATTGATGAAGGAACTACAGGAAAAAGTAAGCTGTGTAATTCTACTCTATGCAGAACATGAACGAAAAAGAAGCTTGCAAGCCAGATGATGTCTGTTCAGGAGCTTGAACATCATCTTCCAGAATTCAGAATCTTTTTATTAAACCTGAAGATTTAATCTGGTACTTCAAGTGGCTAAATTTAACTTGTAAATACAAACTCAGTTGCTGTGTTCACTGTTGTTCCTATGTTTTCCCCTTACCAACCAAGAAGGCAATCACTAACCTCAGTTACAGAAAAATACACATCTCTATACACATCTGGGATGCCTTCAATAGCCAACAAAAAAAAAAAAATACAGTTCATATCATGATGCATTTCTTTGAACAACTTATCTTGAATCACATTTTCCTCCAAATACAATAATCTAAATAAAGAGCCAATTTATTTGCCACAAAACAGTGAAATTTTTACAGCTTTCTAGAGAATCTTCCTGAGCCAAATAAAAACAGTTTCTCTGTGTTTACCTTTACGTATTCTCACCCCCACTAAATACAAGTTTTAGGTCTAAATTAGCCTCAGTATCCCATAGAAATATATTAATTGCTGTATTTAATTTCCGTATTAGTGCCAATGAAGTGTAATTTTACTTCTTCTAGTCTTCCTATTTTGAAGAGCATTTAACAAAAAAAAAAAAAACCCAACCAAAAAACTCACAAGCCAGTTAATGAAAAGTTTTAACTTGTTCTACTTTAAATTCTTCGTGCTAGGGCAGTTTAAACTCATCATGATCTTACAGCTTGCATTTTCAACTAACAGTTTGGAGATCCTCCAGTCAAGCCAAACTCTCAGAAAGTACTTAGCATCTTTTTGACAAAAAAAAAAGAACACCCCTAAAACGCTCAAAAAAAAAAAAAAAGGCCTTCCTGAAAGCAGCACCTAACACCTCAGAGCATACTCAAACTTGCTTTTATCATCAATCACCTGTTTCACTACTGAAACATCTAAAAAGCTCTACTTAAAAAAAACCCCTTGATTGACTCATCTTTAATGCGCTCTTAGTCTCTGCCAAGCAAGTTTATTAGAAAGGTTCTACTTTGTGATGATAGTACAGTTTAAGAAACTCATACATTTTGCCTATGCTACTTCTACTCAAAACAAAATTAATGTCAACCTTAGGTTACCTTTAATATTAGTATTTCAGGGCAGTTCAAAAATCCGTGTATGCCCTGTTTTCCCTATTCTCTCAACTGAAATAACAAAATCTTTATGAAAATTAAAAAACAGTTCGCAAAATAAACTCATACTAGTTGAGAGTGAATAGGGAGCCCATAGAGACCATATACACAGCTTAGACAGCAGTTCTACAACCTAAGAGGGAAAAATTTTTGCAAATGGATTAAAAGAAAAAAATAAAATTACATGATCCTTATAGGCACATTTGACAAATTAAAGAGGAGATTCTCACTCCAGTGAGAACTTCCTTAATTTTATTCTTAAATTTTCCAGGAAGTAGTTTCAAAGCAAATGTGAAAAAATGCTGATCATAGCAAAATTATGTTTTTGAATGACACTCTCTACAAAGATACTTCCTAACACTATTTGCTCTTTGATTAATCAGCATTTATACAAGAGTGTTCTTGTCACTATGCCTCCCTATCAAGGCTTCCACTGCAACGAGATGATAAAAAGATGTCAGCAGTTTGGGCTGCCCTGTTTTGAGACATCGGGAAAAAAAAACTATCTTCCTAACTTCTGTTTCAGAATTGCTAGATTTCAAGAACAGCTAAGATATTACAGATCGCTGAGATACAGGATGCACTTTAAGTCAGTAATATCTATGTCTTTGCATGAATTTAGTAGCACTGATATTTCCATTTTCATGTATGTGTACTGTTATGATGAAAAAAGTAAAAGAAACAGTAAAGTACCTTAATGACATTATGTCTAGTTAGTTTCCATAGTTGATCATGATCAAACTTCCCAGGATTTGGATTTTGAAATGCCAACAGGCAAAGGAAAAAATACCAGCAGTCGTGTTTGCACTTTAAAACTAGTGAGGGAAGTTGCAGTATGCATAATGAACACGATTTTATTATTTAGTTTCAAGTTAAGAAACTTTATCAAGACCTATGACAGAACTCAGTGTACATCATGCTACCCCAGCAAAAGGAGCACAATACTTCGAAACTTGCTGGAAATAATTTTATCTTCTGAGGACCACATACTGTATAAACTTTACTACTGTAACAACTTATTGTGTACTTAAGGCCTTCAGTGCGGTCTATAAAAATGCATTAAGGACTACACAAATAATCATTCTGATTATTGATTAACCTTGCAGAAGAGATGTCAATCAGTTCACTTCCACATATGCACTTCTGTCAGGCACCAGCAACACGGCAGACAACAGCACCCTCACGCTTTTTCTGCTACAGACAACCAGACTTGAGGGACAAAACTTCAGTTAGTACATGAAACTGCGATGTCCAAACACTCCTCACGACCCACACCGACTGTTAAGAACACAGCATTTTAACATGTTAAAAGCACATTTTTACACGTTAAAAGAAGTAACTCTATAAAAAGATTAAAACTTGCCAGGAAGCAGCATGCGAGAGGTGAATGCCACCTGCACCCTGAAGCCTTACAGGAGGACGGCCCGAGCCCCGAGGGGAAGTGTCCCCATCCCCGCTGGGGGGAAGAAGGAAAGAAAGGGAAAGAAAGAAGGAAAGAAAGGGAAAGAAAGAAGGAAAGAAAGGGAAAGAAAGAAGGAAAGAAAGGGAAAGAAAGAAGGAAAGAAAGGGAAAGAAAGAAGGAAAGAAAGGGAAAGAAAGGAAAAGAAAGAAGGAAAGAAGGAAAGAAAGAAAGGAAAAGAAAGGAAAAGAAAGGAAAAGAAAGAAAGGAAAAGAAGGCAAAAAGAAGAGAAACACGCACGTTCCAGATACGACAGAGTTCACTGGTCCCTCCTCAGCTCCCGGCCGGCGGCGACTGTTCGTTCCTCCTTCTACAAGCACCTGGCGGAGCAGCCCGCGGCAATATCCCCCACCCAAGCCCGGCCCACTCCTCGACACCCACCTT
>NW_010396343.1:0-6027 GCF_000710305.1 Buceros rhinoceros silvestris
GTTCACTGAAAGCCACTATTTTACCTCATCGATATCCGAGCAGGTAACTCCATTTCCTGTGAGCCCTTCAGGGCAGGGGCCACACTGAAATCCCTCCGCTGTTTCCATGCACCTGACTCCCCTAAAGCAGGAATTAACTTCACATTTGGGTTTACTGTGCCTAGGAAGCTGAGTTGGAAAATTCACAGTTCCCAAACCTTTCATAGAAAAAAAACAACAGTTTCAGTGATTGAAAGAAACATCCATCATGGCTTTCAGCTGGCAAGTACTCTGAGAGATTCTCAAGATGCTGCACAGCAGGGGCTTCATGTTTCTGCACTGTGCTGCTACCAGCTGTGCTGTTCCTGAAGAGACTTCACGCTGGGAATGACCCAGCAGCTTGCAGAGTCCCCAGAAAGGGGAAATTAAGGCTATTTTGTTATAGCCACATGCTTCTCCTGGCAACACACAGGAGCCCTCATGCTAGGTTAGTCCTAGCACAGATCTGCTGCTGACCAGGGGAGAAAGCCCTAAAAGCCACTGATCTCAGAAGGCCCAAGAAACTCAAGTGTGACAGTACAAGGCATTTCTCTGGCTAAATCAGCAACACTGCCACTTCGTAAGAAAAAAAGCATCATGGCTTCACAGAAGCATATCTGGAAGCCTAGAAATAAGAGGAATAAAGAAGTAGCATCTGTTAGCCCATGAACGCACAGCACACTGACTTAGGTGCACAGAGATCAGCCCTGGGGAAAAGCAGCATTTGCTGAGACTCTGGCAGGTGCTGAGCCTTGCTGCTGATGCATGCAGGATTTAAAGACTTTTTCTCTGGCACTTACACATAACGGTTAGCCTGGGTGGAGCTCAACTTGTGTTTTGGTGAGGCTGACAGATTGAAAGAAGAAACCAGCTAATGCCCTGATGAGTTAAAGGCCTTTTGCCCCACCCAGTGATGGAGTACTTTGTTTTTTATACTGAACACACATGTGTTCTGATCGTCAGTTGGGTTGGAGAGCCATGTAGTGGCATTTAGGAAAGCATTTATTTCTTCCATTTAGCAAAATGACGGATATCACCTTTTGGATCTTAATGTTTAACCAGTCACTACCTGCTCAGGATCAGATGACTCCCAGGTGGACTGCATAGGATCTTCCTCGGGCTGACAATACCTTCTACAGCAGAACATGATTCCTGCCTTGTGCTTCTAGTAAGATTGTTCACACCTGGTAGGCAGCATGTCCCTCCCCAGGGACGCGTGGCACAGCTTTGCGACGGAGCAAGAACTGACAATACAGGGTGAGGGTCACTGCTTGTTTTAGCAGGGTTTTATCCCCTAACAGGTCAGGTCTATGGAAACCGAAAGCTTCTTCTCTAATGAAAGCCTACTTAAAATTTGAGTCTAGAACTTTGGACATGGTATTTTTTAAAAAGTACTTCTTAGAAACCACATACATAAAGCTGATGCAATCAATGCTAGTTTTAAAATAACTACATCTCATCTGGTTGCCTTTTACAGGCAATAACAGGAATACTTACCACATACTTGGCACTCAGCTATGGTATTTCTCAGAAAAGTTGTTTCTTTGACCTTGAGAATATAGAAAATAAACATTATCTGGTTACAGTCAGCTGCCAGAAGAACCTTTATCATTTTTCCCCAAGATGCCACTCAAACCATGCAGCACAGGTACTCTTGAAATATCTTGAAATAAGATGCTCTTTGTACTCCATAAACATAAAGACAGCGATAATGGTTGTACTTCATTTCAGCCTTCAACCACAGGACCTTTACTAATGACATGCTTAACTAAAGACACGCACCACGAGCAATTCCAGCTCTTGACATTCACCAGCAAGTGGAACAAATGCTAATTCAGTCCTGTGCAACAGACCCACCTCTATCTAATGGTGGGCCAGGATGGCTATTCTGGTTCTTCTCCAATCAAGAGACTAGATTTTCAGGATCTGAACAAGCAGGTCCCCTACATTCAGCGATTCTCTGTAGCGAGCACAGGGTACCAGGACCTATATGGTTATTTCTTCTCCACTGTGTAGTGCCTCTAAGGCAATGACCTCTGCATAGGAGTTTACTGCTTAAGTGAACTCTGCCCTGACTCTATCAAAAGTGACAAGCTTGGGATATTTCACACTGAAGCCTTTATAAAGTACCTGTTGTCTGAGAAGGTCTTTCACATCTCCCAGTATTTGGTTCATCTGTATCAACTGACCCATCAGCTGCCTATTAAAATCACCTGCAGGGAAACAGCAATGAAAAGAGTGCACAATACACATAACCCTCATCTGCATGATAATTTCTGAGCCACAACTGGAAACACTGTGAAGAGCCAAGGAGGGCAGACATTACTGTTACTTAAGCCCTTTATGAATCCTTGGAGTACACAACTGTATCTAGCTTTAATTTTTATAAATTTGTTTGCATGAACTCAAGGCTTTTCTGGACTGAACTCCACTGTATACCATGAAACAGGCAAGCAGAAACCTCTCCACAGACAGAAAAGCACTCTGCGATTTTTCTACTACTATTTCAGTGTCGAGGCTCTGTAATAAGACGTACAACACTTGCAACCAATGCTGTCAGTGTTACTGGTTCCTCACGTGCCTGAGACCAGCAATCCTAAGTGAAACCTTTGGATTTCAAGACTGGGTTTTTGGAACCCATTTGGAACAGGAGGGCAAAGCAGGGGCATGAAGCATCTGTGCATACAATGGGAAGTCACCCTCCATAAATGTATTTCATGACACCACAACTGATTCCTGCACACTCTTCAAAGTGAGGTTACTGAGCGTTCTGAGCAAGCTCACTGTGCATCAAGAGCGCCTGCTCTGACAAAACCAACACTTTTAATACCTCAGCAGTAACTTGGCTTTTTGTCCAGAAGGCAGCTCATCACCCTGTACACAAATTTCACGGCTGTGATTGCTTCTGGGTGGTAAAGAGTTTGTTTGGACTCACAAAACATCTACTCAACATGCTACAAACTCACACCAACGCCAGTTCTCTGCAACAAGAATCAAATTAAAGACCTCTAAGACAAGATCAAAAGTTACTTCTGTAATGAGCCATAGGGAAGGACCAGAACCAACCCAAGATCTTCACTTGAAACTCTTATCTGTTAAATGAAACATTAGTTTTGACCCACTGACAGAGGAGAAGCAGAAAGCATGTTTAGCACAGTAGCTCCTTGAAGTTTCTGTTTGTAGCTCACTCCTGAGTTTATAGCTTTCTGGAGCAGCTGTTTGTTTACTTCTCTAAGTCTGTAAGTCAAAATAAATTTCACAAATATATGCTCTTTTACATTCTAACCAGGAAGGATATCTTGATATTCTGCCCAATAGCTTCAGGGAGGTTTATTCATGTGTTACTTCTGTGAGTATTGAAAGTTTATATGTAAAAAAGCTTTTCTTAATGCTTACCTCATTGTTTTGTACTTCAAAGCATGTCTGTTTCCAAACATTCTAGTGGGAATTGTCCAACTCCTTACGTAATACATTTTCTTCATTTCAGATTTTCTCATCAAAACACTGAACAAGTTTAATGACTCAAGAACCACCTGTTCTGGAGCCCAACTTTGTTCTAGTCCAAACCTTGCCTTATTTTTATTTGGGAGGAAGTTTGCAGGACTTAGCATCACGGGTATTTCAAATCCCATCATGGAACTTGGCATGCATACTGTCAGGACAGATGCTGGGGGTCTGTTCTCACTTTGTTTGTTTTTTTTAAAAAGAAATGGTTTAGGCATGATTGATTGTGATCTGCAAAAAATTCTTAAGATTTCAGATGCTGTTTTCTGTCTAGCATCTAAATCAAAACCAGATCTAGTCTGTATTGTTAAGTTCTGCAGACTGTTAAATTTTAAGGTGGACTAAACAGGTTATCCTGTCATGAACTGTATGTCCTGTTCGCAGATTTGGAAAGCAGCGCAGAAACAGATGACTTCCCACAGTTATTTTTTTTCTCTCTTCCATTTAAAGCCAAGTCCTATGTTCTGGAAAATGTTGTCTAGAGAAGCTGTGGATGCCACTGTCATTGGAAGTGTTCAAAGTCAGGCTGGATGGGGCTTTGAGCAACCTGACCTAGTGAAATGTCTCTTCTGTGGCAAGGGGCTTGCACTAGCTGACTTTTAAAGGTCTCTTCTGACCTCAGCCATGATATGAATCTGTACAGCAAGTTTCTGGAAATAGAAAGACAGAGTAGCTCCCTGACATGACCTCAGTCTTACAGAGAATAAGCTTGTCAAGGGTCTTCAGTTCCCTCTTGGACAGTTATTCTTGAGATCCTACCTGCAGTAGAATGACTGGTGATCAATGGTAAGAACTCAGAAAGGCCTTTCAGATAGCTGTTCCACAGAATACTGCAGAGTGTCCTTCCCCAGGAGTAAGCAAGCTAAGCAAACGGTACTGTCTGAAGCTATACAGTTGTCTGGTGCTACCATGAAGTCTTTCTCATCCATACCCCACCCACCGAGGCAACTCCCCAGTTCAGCTAGTCACTCGCTCTATACTCTTGAGTCAATAAAAGCCTGAGTAATAGAACGGGTTTCATGGCAATAATTAAATGCAGGTAGGATGCCGGAGATGCAGCCATGATTGAAGTATGAATGACATCCGACAAGAGAATGGTTTCCTGTCAGCCTGTAGTCCTCCACTAAATAAGCTGCATATACAAGCTGCACGTATTACAAAGAGGCAGGTTCAAAGTAAACAGAAGGAGATATCTCCTTAGACGTGTGATGAATTTCTTGCCAGGAGACACTTTTGGTCATGCATTCAAAACTGACTGGACAGATTCACAGAAAGAAATACATATTGAGGGCAAAACACAAAGACTCCACCTCTGAGTCAGGAGCCTCTGTATACCATGAACTGCTGGAGAACAGGAAAGCACTGAGGGAAAACCACACTCTAACTCCACTTTCTAATACTCTTGCCCTTGGGTCTATATTGGTATACTGTCTCTAACAGTAGCTAGGTTAAAAAAAACATTTGGCGTCTTGCAACGTATATTTTTCTTTTTTTTTTAACACTAAGTCAGGTTCACGTACCCAACACGAACTAGATGATCTTCATAGATCCCTTCTGATCTGAATGATTACATGCAGCATACTAATCTCATCCACCAAATCCAGTGTATCTTGTACTGTATTTTCCTACCCACACAGAAGATCAAAACACACACATTCAGCCTCTGTCTGATCGTCATATTCTCGTCTACACCGCTTAAGTGTTTCAGCTTCACAGACTGAACGTGGAGGGAATGCTGCTGCACAGCAGTGAGCAACGACAAGGGACACAGTCAAAGCCATGTTCAGGTCCAAAGCTCTCCCAAGGATTTTCCAATTAATATGAAAACACCTGCTTTTCCAAGATATGTAGGTCTCACACCCCTACACAGCTTTTTATAGCTGAGGGCAAAATTGTGGTTATCCGATATTGCTCCTGCAAAAGGGCATTGTGAAGCATACACAAAGTGCAAGGCAAAGAGTTAATACTGCCATTGGAACATTGCACCTTTTCCTTTGGTGGATTTGACTATGCAGACTTGGAATACATTTATGTGAGTTGTTTTATTAATATGGTATTAATTCTACTTGAAGGATGTAAGTAACTGAATTTGAGAGGCTCAGACAGGCAGAGGCAGCCAGGGAGAGACATTACAAATGAGAAAGTTGCAAGTCTGCAATCTGGAAATCTCACTCACAGAGCTGTGAATTTTTCCAGGAGGAAACACTGAATTACCCAACCCTTCTATGTGCAAATGCCTGTAGATTTAGGGAATAAGTGAGACCTTTGATGTTAAAACTCTGTATGTTTTTCCTGGGTGTATACATGTCAAGGAACAAGAAAACAGAAGTATATCAACTGAGGATTTATATAGCTAAAAGTGAAAACAGATTCTGTTATCACTGCACACCAACATTCATGTAATGTACCTAGGATGCTCTCTTATAAGATTTGTGTGTCTTGTCTCTATTCTAATCAAAGTAGCAATGCTGTAGGGATGAGTTTGGCAGGGGAGAAAGGAAAGAG
>NW_010396343.1:6138-8971 GCF_000710305.1 Buceros rhinoceros silvestris
GAGTGTGAGAAAGAGAACTTCTCATGGATTCTATTTCAAACCTTGACCTCACTTTTTTCCCCCCATGGTTGTCACATATTAAAACATACTGCATGCACAGTGTGAACCCATCTGCAGAAAGGCAGATCGACAGGGACTAAGAAGGGGTACAGATGGGGCAGTCTAGACCAGGTTTGCTGTCTCAAAAGGTTAGAGAGCACCCTCACCCATCCATCACAGGGGAATGCACCAAGGCCCCCAGGGACCTGCAGGAATTCCAGTAGTCTCAACTCCTTCCTCTCCTCCCTGCTCCCAGCTCAGTCTCCACAATGCACAGCACAGGCAGTAAAGGAACTGGTTTTGGAGCAGATTTCCAGTGCAGCAGGTGACAGAAGCCTTGGCTAACTTGCAGCCGGAGTAGTGGCTGGCGTGCAATGTCTTTTCCCATGCGGACCCACAGACTTTCTAGCTATAGCACCAATGTGCTCTGCAGCCTCCTATGTCCTTCTTCACCTCTTGTTCCTCTCCTCTCAAGAACACTCCAATGATCAACAAAATATGAACACCATGTGGATAAGTACATTGACAGGCCTTGCTGCTCCATCCATCTACCTATTTTCATAGAGCCTGTAACAGTGTATCACATTTAGGAGTAATTCCTGTCTGAAATTGCCTGCAATTTGAATACTTAATCTGTTTGTGTTAGCTTAAACATATGTTACGATCACAGAAGTTTGTCTTCCAAATTAGGCTAAAAAGCCTCTTTTAATCATTATGGACTTTTGCTTCACTAGGACTACAACTCATTGCTTTATCACCAGCAGCAGTGACCTTTTTCTCTCCAATCTGAACTATTTCTAGAACACTTACAGGGAATTATTATGGCTGTAATTCAGACAAACAG
This sequence comes from Buceros rhinoceros silvestris, assembly GCF_000710305.1. NCBI lineage: Eukaryota > Metazoa > Chordata > Aves > Bucerotiformes > Bucerotidae > Buceros > Buceros rhinoceros. The sequence goes on from NW_010396343.1 coordinate 7,022, forward strand.
GACTTATTACTTGTCTACAGAGCTTCTCCATATTTTTAATATTCATCACATAAACTTCTTTGCACTGGTATCCTAAGGAATAATTTTAACTGCTAGTTGCAGGCCTTACCAGGGTACTGAGAAACAGGTTCAATTTGTTGAAGAAAACAATCCTGCAGGTTCCCCACTTGGGCAAGTGTTCCTCCAGTTACCAGCTTCAGCTCATCGAGCGTATCCTGGACTCACAAGAAAAAAAGAGGTCACAATTCTGGTACAACAATGGAAGAAATGTGAAATCAGACAAAGTAAATTAATTTTTCAGAGAGGCTGTCCATTTCCCAAGCATGCAGGGCTCCTACACTGTCCCCTCCAGGACCACCTATCACCATCTGAACTGTGATAAAATCCCTAATATTTGCCTTGAAGATTTTCACATAGCTGTGGTTTTACTTGGAAATTTTGTTTTACTATTCCAATTCATATGATCTCACATACCAGAAAGTTCATAACTGCAGCACATAAGAATGATTTTGTTGAACTGTACCCAAAGCAGTCTTATTTCCCCCTGCTCAAATAGGTTTACATTCATGTCAGGAATGTGCGCACACCTTAATGATTCTCCACATAATTTTGGCTCATTTTCAAGCCTGCGATGAAACAAAGCAAGTGGGCTCCAAATCTTGGAGGCAGAATGCACTTGCACCTTCTAATGCATATTTTGCATTAATGGTCATGGAAGACACTTGTGGAAGATATTGTTTACCTCAGAGTGCTGATATGGAGATGACAAGAAGCTATGCCAACCCCTCCTTGGCAGACAGAGGAAGAAAAGCAGTCAAACAGATGGGGGTTGGACTTCCACAGCATTTTCTTTTGTCTTTTTAGTCTACGTGGTTTATTATGAAAAGGAAAGCCTCACACACAGCCAAGGCTTGTTCATACTGAACAGCTGTAGAAGCTGACAAGAAGAGCTGCCCTTACTGCATCAGCTAAGTCCTTGCAAGAAGGTCATTCCTCAAGAAACACCTACACTAAAGTGAGGGAAGCAGTAATTTTTTTTTTTAAAATAAGCTAAAAAAAAAGTGTTTAAACTACCTATAAGCTAAAAATAGTGTTTATATTACCTATTACTAGGTGCAGTGAAGCTAAGACTTCTCCTTTTTCACAGAGAACTTATATTTACTTTTATCTCACAAGTTAATACTTGTGATAAAATTACTGAAGCACCACTGCACCGGGCTCAGCTGCTGCAAGGGATGAGATTTGAGTTTGGCGATCCAAAGGATACCTGGTGACCCCTCTAAGTGATCAGCCGGCTCCCAGTTTTCCTGCTTACCTGTGGCTTCTCCTGGAAAGTGCGCAACTCTACTGCAGCCAACCTCTGAGACAGTGCTGAAAACGCTCTCGGCAGGTCCTGAACGACTCCTGCTTGCAGGCAGTCCAGATACAGCTCTATTGTGTTCAGTTCCTGCTGCAGGCCACTCAGCCACAAGATGACAGCATGTGGTTTCCCATCAGCCAGCTGGATGTTACTAAAGATCACCGAATTCAACTTCCCATTGCTCTTCATATAGCGCAGCACCACTAGTACAAAATACACAGAAGGACTCTGAGAGGGTAGCAGATAACCCAAGGCTGATCAAGGAAGATCCTGTGGAAATCTTCAATTGCTCTGGTATTTTTCCACACGTCAGCTTTTGTAAATGCATCCCATATGCAGATACAAATGGTAATAATAAATGGGACATAGACTCTCACATCAGGATTACCAAGACTCTTGCATGACTCCCCATTTGTAGAACACTGCTGGCTGCACAGTGTTTTCCACTGCTTTGTCCAGGTCTCTCTAATTGGCTAAACCAACGTCACCTTTAGCATAACGTGCTAAAATACAAGTAGTAAAGGGTGTAGTGGACGGCCTGCAGTCAGCACTTGGGCAAGGACTGATAGACCAAGGATTACTCTGTAGCA
>NW_010396343.1:9074-18459 GCF_000710305.1 Buceros rhinoceros silvestris
AGGAATGTACAACTAGAAAAATCAGCTTCACTGTTGCATTCAGTGAAGCCACCCAACAGTTGTAACCAAATGCTTCATTAAAGACACCGAAGGAGGCATGATGCCAAGCATTTCTCTGTAACAAATAGTAAAAAACCCACAAAATACAATGCAGAAAAAACATATTCCACCTCTAAAAATGACTAAGCACCCTCTCAACTCCTTTTTAAGACATTAGGGAATGACCTACTTTATAATTCACACAAGAAATTCTCATTTTATGAAGTAAAACGCACCATCAAAACATAACAGCAGACAATCAAAACCTCTTATACTCAATGTTACACTGAAAAAAATGTCTCTTTCCTGTGGAAACTGGATCAGTAAGCTAGGATCTGCAAGCTAAATCCCTTAGATCAACTAGCTTGTTCTCTCCACAAAATCTCTCCCTGGCTCTCCAAATGGATATCTGCAGAATTAATGAGCTAAGTGCATTAGACAGTGTATAACTACTCTATAATACTAGACAGACCTTATTTCAAAGATCCCACCGATCATCAGCCTCCACGTCCCTCATTTCCTCAGCATAACAGTTCCGTGCATTGAGGAGTTGAGCTGCACAGACACTGGGCACTGGAGGAGTTAAATGCTGGCTCTTGTGAACAACCAAAGTTCACAGAGGTCTGCTACTGTTGGATCAACGGAAAGCTCACAAACACTCCCATCTTCAAGAAACACCTGTGTTAACATGAGGTCAACTAGAAATTGTGTATATAGTGGAGGGAAAAACTCTTATTAGCTTCAGAGTTAATAACATCTACTGAACTCATCTCACTTCTATTAATTTAACAAATTATCTTCCCATCTCTCCGCTACTAATAAATCCACTTTGCTGCAGTGATACCTCTGTCTGTGACCTTCTGAGTTACTGGGTACGTGTTCCCTACTATTTTTTCCTAATTGCTCAGTAGAAGATAAAAAGAATCCAGATTTATACCAGCTTGAATGGGTCAGGGTATGCCTCCACCTTTACAGTCTACACTAGCACTAAACTCTTAGCAGCTGTGATCAAAATCAAGAATGTTTTCACTGATGTTCATGTCAAAACAGTGCTAGAGCTGAGATTTGCGGAGGGTGCTTGAGGTCACCAGTAACTTGCTAAAAGGTAGCATTTCTTGGCAAACTCAAAGATCTGGCAAGACAGAGTACATTGCAGGCGTTTTACTTATGTGAACACTATGCACACCAGGTCATACGAAAGCAAAGTCTCTGGATCTGGGCCCTGCATTCAGAGTGACCCAGTGTGGCAGTAAGCTAGAAAAGAAAACGAAGATGGTGGCAGGGACCAGAACAGACTCTGCCAGAACAGTTTCAGTACAAGGAGCTTGGAAAGAGGATCAAGTACTCCACCCTCAGCCAAAGCCAAATATCCATCTGGTAAACTACAGTAGGCTTCTGAAGGGAAATTCTGCTGGACAACAGCCTCTGCCTCTACAAGATTTAACTCATCCAAGCCCCTGCATTACATGTTTGCTGCTAGGATATTCTATACTGACATTCATGAGAGTAAGTGGCTCACCTGCACTGTTTAATAAGCAAATTTGCAATCAAACTATTAACCCTCTCAGTAAATACGAACTGCTTCACAGACGTGTTAAGTTACATCACTTTTATGCACCTACTTTCTTTGTTCCACTAAGCAATCCCTCAAAAAGGGTAAGAAACCCATGGATGCTATTTGCCTCTGAAAAATATATTGGTCTAATCAAAACAAGCTGAGCAGTTGCCCAGTAATTCAGATTTGTGCTTTAAAAACATTTAGGCATTAGGAACATTTTACTATCAGATATACCACAATAAACAAGAACATGAACAAACCATTTGGAACACTGGTCTCAGATGTGGCACTTTAAAGGACAACCAAGGCCTGCTTTGGGTGCATAAGTGGAAGTACCATGCAGGCGAAGCACTACGCACGTATGCACCCTTCCAAAACCATAGCTATTTGACCTAAGACATGGACATTGGCTCACCACTTAAGTGATGATTTCCAGTTTTGAGAGGATCACAAACAGCACCCAGAGTCCATACTTTCAGTCCACCACACAATCTTTTGGATGGGGTTTAACATACCATACGAAGAAGCCGTATGGGACACTTGACACTTCCAGAGAAATCACGTGAAAACTCTGCCTACTACTCGCATGCTGCCTTCAACAAGGTGCACTAAACTAATGGAGGCAAAGAGACCTCTATGGGACATCCTTGGTGTGAAAAGTCTCCCTTGTTTGATGAGTCCTTTACAACAGGCAGGTTACAGATATCCTACATTCACTCAACATGGTTGCTGACAGGACAAGTTTCTTCATGCTGCCTATCTATGTCCTGCTATGGTCCTCAAAATAAAGAATCACAACATGGAAATTGCAGTCCTCAAAGCAAAGCATCACAAGATAACACAGACATGATCTAATGCCAGCACAAGATGAATCACCTCCTGACCAGGAGGATGGGAGAGGGGGAAGTAGTATGGCCTGAAGGTAACCTGAAGTAACCTAAGACTAATTAACATGGTAAAAATCACACGCTGGGTGGAGATCTAACATGTTAATGTCAGACTGTTTCCATATAATGAACTAGCTACCAAATGGAGCATTTCAAAAGGGCATTAATTAGATAACCAAAAAGTGACCAATGAACAAGTATTGTACAACTTTTCTTCATTGTAAATGAAGTTGTACAACACCTCTGAAGGGGTGTACTAGCTTTGCAAACTATCACCTGGCACCCCTTTCTGCACAGAACTGCATTAAAGGTTAGAAGGTGGAATTTGACTATGTGTGCTCATGGGCTTCTGCACGCTGGGCACCAACCTAAACCCCAGCTGAGAGACAACACTGTCACAGACACTTCTCAATTACAACGCTAACATGCTAAGGACAAAAATCAAATGAAGCCACATAATATTCCATCAGAAAGCCTCTTAAGTCTGTTAGTTAAAGCACATCAGGCAAGCAGGTGTTCTTGAAAATCAAGAGAAGAGTTTGATATGTTCAAAATATATCTACACAGACGTATTTGTGTGTACACATATGCATTCACATACATATGTGCAACTCTCACACACATAATTTTGTGTGTGTGTGTCCTGGGTTCAACATGGAGGAACCGGATGCTCCCATGTTGTCCAGCTTTCGCCCAGGTAATCACCTTGTGGCTGATTCCGCTTGTTTCTGTTAGCTCTGGGAGAAGAATTAGTTGATGGAGATTTAGTTTCACCAACTACCTCACACATCTCCCTAACAGCATCTGCTAGATTCCGGACCTCCGCAAGAAGAGCTTTTTGGTTTTGATGGTCAGTAACGTCATCATACCGATGGATTCGGTTGCACACCCCCCCTACAGTCAGTTCTTCACCGGGATCATCTGACTGACCCCACAGCATGGTAGTCAATGTGTGGGCAGGATTCCCAGCCAAAACCAGTCCGTCGCATCCTTTCGGTACGGGGGAAACAGCCCCCCTGCTCAAACTGCGACAGTGTGTGAGAGGGAGAGAGGGATTATGTGTGATCTATCATTTATTTAGCAATTATTTAAGTCAGTTTCCTCCAGGACTCCCGTTCTTGGCAGGCCCCGGCTGCCCCCTGCCCGGGGCTGTGATGTCCGGAGGTAGAGGCGCGCCTCCTGTGATGTCCGGAGGTAGAGCAGCGACTCTTTCACGGGCACCCCCTTGCCGTGGGGAACGAGCTTGCATGCCCTTGTGAGGTTGAGAGCTGTGCTGGTGGTGGCATGTGCCTCCGGTGGGGTCTCCCAAGCCAGACAGGTCTCAACTGAAGGGTCAGACAAAGTGTGTCCACGGGCAGGATGGGCTCACTAGCCTTCGGGCAACCATCCTAGGAGAAGGACAACTCTGACTCCAAACCCGGGCAGATGGAGCTCATTTAGCCCTGTAAGGCATCCATCATCTAAGAGAAGGACACTCTAACCAAGCCTATGATCTGAGGACTTCGCTGTCACCATCCAAGCTCACTAGACCCTGGCAGATGAACCTCAGGTGTAAAGGGTGGAGCCAGTTCTGCGCACGCTGCGCCTCACCTAAAAAATCCACCACGCAGGCCTGAAGGGTGCACTCATCGCTTGCAGTGAGCGTGGGAAAAGCCCTTCCCAGATTTTCGTTCGCGAAGCCAAGCCATGATGATGAGTTAAGTCAGTGTTAGGAACTGTACGACATTTAACTGTTAAGGCTGTGTGACCATGTCTTACCCACTGCCAACACATACATAGCACCAACGTTCTTATTCCTTGACCTCAGAAGGATTTTGACAGACCTGATAACACTACCAATGTTTTACCTAACTCATTGCCCTGCATTTCCAAAGCAAAAGGCATGCTTTTCTTCAGCACACTGAATATTTTTTCTATAAATAAACCGAAATTTCTCAGTAGAGTTTCTCAGTATATTGGACTCAGATGCCCAATTACAACATTTGCAGCAGCAAATTGCCATAGCAGTGGCAAAATCAATGAAGCAGTAATAATTCACATCATGTGACAATTTTTTGCTGAACCTTAAAATTGCAATATATCCTAGATCTGGTCTAGAGAGTGATGAAAGCTCTCCATTTCTAAAATTCTGCTGAAGTTCCTACTCTGACTCCTGATTAACTAATTCCAATAAACAGAGGACAAACACTTTAATTCACCCAAAAGATCCTGTAAGTGCTAGGAATGTTTGTCTTGCATAGTCTCATCTAACTTCCAGGGTCAGCCAACAAGAACCTGCCTTTCATATGCATGAGGCAGCATATGCGTGTGTCCCTCACATTCCTGAGTAACAAGAACCAGTGATTGTCCCAAGGGGAAAAAGAAATAAAAAAAAAAAGAAAAACAAATTGACTCCTTTCTCCATACTCCCTTTTTTCTTCTTCCTTTCTCAGTATTGCTCAGAGCAAGCACCACGGCAGAGTGGAGATAACAGCTGATTGTCAGGTCAGCTTACCTGGCTAGAAGAGGGCAGCATCCAGTAGAGGAAGAGAAGAAAAAGGGAGTGAGGGGATGCAACCAACACTCTTATCTTGTAAGTGGTGACAACAAGCAACAGGAATGACTCAAGCACAAAGGTTAATCACACCGTTTTCAACATCTGTGACACACCAATAACTACAGATCCAAAACGAGTTTTCCCTTACATACTCCAAACAACTCACCTTTATTCATCTGTCCCATTACCGTAAATTCAAAATATTTGCTGTTGTCAGTTGATGAATACAGGCCAAATATGGTGGCTGTGCTCTTCGGATGCAGTTTGAATGTTGAGAGGAAGTACACTTCATTCAGTGCAGGATCACCAAGTGCTTGTTGCAAGAAGCTTGTTGCCACTCTCTTGTTGGAATACGGAAGAAGATCAAAAACTGAAAAATAAGAGATTTAAGTGCAATTTAAGTGTAATAATGACCAAAGGAGACCATGGTCTGAAGCCACCCACTGGAGACTGAACACTCCTTGGTATTTTCATATGGAGACTTCAAAATGAACCCCAGTTGTCCCACCAAAAATAAACAATAGGAAAACAAAAATTAACAATATGATGATAATTTCTAAAGATCCAACCTAGTCTAGTATAGTCTGGTCTAGTCCAACCCGCATGGCATTGGCAAGGACATCTTAAGCAACCTAATCTAGTAAAAGAAGTCCCTGCCCATGGCAGCGAGGCTGGACTCGATGACCTTTAAAGGTCCCTACCAACCAAAACTATTCTACTATTCCATCAAAATATCATATAGATTTCGTAGTAACCGATCGTCTTTTGGCAACCTTTTTTTTAAAGGGAATTATTGATAAGTTACTAACATAGAAATACCTAGTTTTCAAACTGAGGTACTCAGATATTTTCAGGTAGATCTCTAAAATTCTTATCTTCTGAGGATACACTTCAACAGAAAGCTTTTTAACCCATTTCTGCTTTAATAAATTCAGATGCTTGTGTTCACGTTTCAATTAGACTGAGGATCCAGCACTACAGTTTTCAGACATATTTCCAGTGTACTTATCCTAAGAATCATTTTGATGGCATTTGCAGAGCACAAATTAAAATGCTAAAAAGCCAGGTAAACAATATCATGTTCACAACCTCCTTCTCACTTCATCGACTTCTCAGAAGATATATTATATAAATAAGACTCCTCTTTCTCCTTTGGCATGGATAACAAAGAAAGACAGGCTTGAAAAAAAAAAGACCCTGAAGGCATAGTGAAAGCTGTTTCAAATTTTTCATTTAATTTTTGCACAATGCATCAGCAGAAGGTCTGACATTATACCCATACGTATGCCAGCTATCCGCCTTGAGAGCACTACAACAACAAACTGGGTTTTTCCTCAATGTTCCAAAATCCACGATGTCTCCAAGCTCAACTATTCCACAAGGTTTCTTGATAATCTATTTCAACCCACAGGTATTAAAGCAGTATATATATTATATCCTCCCAATAAAGTCCAATAAGTGACTATGCACGGGCGTTATTTAACTATAAGGGCATATTTAGCTATTGCTAAATACCACTGCCGCTCCATAGGCCTATTGCAGTTGGCCATATTCTTCTTCCACACCAGTACAATACTGTAGAGCTGCCACCAGGGAAGGGTCATAACACCGGGCAGGCAGCAAAGGCACAAGACAGCACATTGCACCTTAATCTCAATTCAAGCCCATGGTTGCGTTGCTAAGTTTAGTTTCCCAGGCCAAAAACCACGGACTTTTGCAAATGAGTCTTTTCTATTCAGCATGACCTCAAAGCTGTCATCGTCAACTAACGTGATGGGGCCATCCTGCCCATCCAGTGTTTCCATACGCTACAGGCAGGTGAAGACTGAAGAGGGCTTAGAGGACAATCACATGGGTACACAGACCTAACCACAGCCATGTGGGATACCCTGCTCCCTTATATTGGTGCCCGGGTTCATGCTGCTTCTCTTGCTCAATCTGGAGCATCTGTTCATCTGGACACTACTGTCATTTCCAAAAAAGAGAAATGAAAAGATTTCTCCCTTCATCTCATGAAACCGCTGAAATACAGATCATCACGTAACTCTACACTTGCATTGGGTCCAAGGATCCCATGACTCTACTGTGAGTTTTTAGGATGAAATACAAAAAGAATCAGGCCCTTGATCTGCACGCACTTGTTAACACTGTTGTCAAACAACTAAGAAATGCACCTGCACGATGGACCTGGTCAAAGGACTTCTCTTTCATTCAGTTCAGCTTTACAGCATCCCAGGACAACCACTGCTCCCACGGAAAACAGTGACCCAGACAGCTGAGGCAAAAGGCTGAAAACTTCATCGCATTTAGTGCACAGAGAGCAAACCAAGTGCCCCAGCAAGAGACTGAAAATGCCGCTTGCTACTATGTACAACAGCATTTTGTAGGTAATAATAATTCATAAATGGCAGCTGTGTCTTCTCAGCCAGAGCACCACAAACCAGTACTTAAATCTTTGATCTCTCGACAGCACAAAATACAGATATGCATCTTGACCAGTCCTTCTAGGTCTATTGGCTGATTTTATATCAATTCCTGTGAGACTAATTGATCTCTGCTAGAACAATGCACTTAAAAATATAAGAGAAATATTAAAAATATAATAATTAAACACTGGAAAATGTCTGTCTAACCTTACAGAAAACATTTATTGACATTTTTGAAATTTGCATATTTAAATGAATGCTTAAATCAGTTTGGTAGTCGCATTCTGTAGAGCACATTGCCTCAAACAGTTCCTTTGGCACCATGTTATCAAACCCTCTCTTCAGACAGCTTCTCTGACCAGTGTGCAGACACACAGTACACGACCAGATCCATCCTTTAGAGTAAATTACACACATGCTAGCAAAAGCAGCTAGCAGAAGAGCAATGAGGTTATGAAAACTCGTTTTACATCCTTGGTAGAGTTGGCAAAGAGACACAATTCCTAAACCTTACAGAGACAATTATTTGTTTGGAGGGAATAAGAAATAAGATCCACAGAGACTTCGAATTTCATTTTTAGAAGAACCTCATCTTTTTGTTCATTTTCCTGGAAAGACAGACATGAAAACAAATGAATAGAAAATGACTGCTGCAGCCAAAAAGCACAAGCCAGTTTCAATCCATGCAGTGACAGTGAGGACTTGAGCATGACTCCAAGCACGAGGGTAGATACCCAATGAGCTAAACCAAGCCCACTCATGAGACAGACCAGGAATTCTCTCTCTGCCTGCTTTCTGTGCTTTTTAGAAAGGAAGCTGCTCACAATCCTATGGAAATGGTAACCTTGAGACTACACCTTAAGCCACTGGCAAACCACTCTTTGGAGATCCGCCCAAAACCATCAAGGCTAGATCTTCAGATGAGAGCTAAAAGAAGTCAATGACAAGAAGTCTTAAGGGGAGACATAGAGGAATGAAATTAGTGTCACAGGAGAGGATGGAGCTCAAAATAAATGACCCTTTCTTTCCCTTTTCTTGCTGCTTCCGTGGCACACCAGCTTTTGGGACCCTCCCAGGCTTTTCTCCAGTCACAGCTAACCATAATAACCGTAGATGTAAACACTTCTCCACTGTTTTTCTGCACTTTTCAAGATCATTAAGGATGGCTTAAACACCTGGAGTGAAACAAATCCCTAATCCCGCTGCAGTCATTTCCATCTGACTTTAAGAAAGCAAAAATTTCACACATTGAGAGTGGGGTCTTTTGCTGGCCACTACCCCAGCAAGCTGGAAATCTGCCTCCATTTCTTAAGATACAGCAATACTCCTCTATTTTCTGAAAGGTTTTTACATCGAGAAGGACTTCAGTAAAGGTTTTTGGAAATGCATCTCTATTAATCTGATTGTCTGTCTTTTAGATGTGCTTCACTTAACTAAGGGATAACTGATTAAAATGTCAAACATCATTTTGAAAGACAACGGAGTCGGGTAAAAACGCGGAGAGAACCAAGAGGAGCTTTAAGGCTCCTGGAGGGACACCAAGTTAAACCAACAGCTGCACTTAGTAGCAGAACTGGTTCCAGTCACAAGCTGCTACTGGAGAGCAATACCACTCGCTTTCTGCATGCTTTAAAATAAAGTGACTCCTGAATTACTATGTGCATAATATTGCCAAAGCGATGCCAGATTTAGAAGGTAGCTGTTTTTCTCTGCGCGTTATGAAGCGGAGTTTTCCCCTGCACTTTATGAAGCAGAGTTTTCCCAACGCATTTTCCTAGCTTAGCAATTCACTTAATTATGACAACTTGCAACTGAAGGAGCGCTCTTCAACACACCTATTAGCGCCCCTGTAAAACCAGACCACTTTCTGATAATAGTAGGGGAGCGGCTACTGCGCCCTCCTCTCGTTCCCACCGCGAGCCCGGCGGGGCAGAGCACC
>NW_010396344.1:0-389 GCF_000710305.1 Buceros rhinoceros silvestris
CGCAACAGCCGCATGCCGGGACATGCAGCATCATGCTCCAGTGAGGGGGATCCTGCAACTGGCTCTGCTCTGCTGCGGCCAGGGATGCCCAGCCCAGCGCCTGCACTGGGTCCCCGCTGTGGTGACCAGCATGGTGGTGCTGCTGGGGTCTGACTGAGGACCCAGCGGGTGTAGGATGCATTTGGGGGTATCTACGGCCCCTTGGACCGCCAGGACGGCCCAGGATGTGGCCGTGCAGGAGGAGAGTGACCTGACCTGCTCTGCCTGCTCCCCCTTGTCCCCAGCTCTTGGGAAATGTCCCTGCCAAAGTCTCCATCAGCCGCTTTTCAGTCCTACAGTGTCTCCAGCCTGGCTTGCTGGGTTTGTTCAGCTCAGCCCCGGAGCGATGC
>NW_010396344.1:649-924 GCF_000710305.1 Buceros rhinoceros silvestris
GGGGCCAGCAGCGGAGCGGAGGATGGAGCTGGTCAGGTAAAATGGCAGCGGCGGGGGATGAGGACGGTGGCTGGCCCTGCCCCCTGTGTCCATCTGGCCCCCGCGCTGCTCCCAGCAGGGCTCTGCCGCCTGTTGCCATCTGCTCCCCGAGGGGCTCTGGGTGCCGGAGGGGTCTCTGCGCTGTGGCACAATTGTCACGAGTTCAGCAGTCTCAGGGGATGAGCAGAGGACTGGGAGAGGCTGGGGGCTCGGCTCGGGGTCCGCCTCGTCCCGGC
>NW_010396344.1:1039-1909 GCF_000710305.1 Buceros rhinoceros silvestris
GAGGACTGGGATAGCCTGGGGCCTCGTGCCGGGCTCCGCCTCGTCCCGGCCCCTGCGTCCCCACCGTGGGCTGGTTCAGACGAGAAGGTGAGGGTGCGTGTAATTGCTAACGAGGGTGTGCGTACGCTAATTCAGGGCTGCCAGCCCCGGCGGGTCTCGCTGCCTCAGGACAGGGTCTCGTGGGCCGTGTCCTGCCCTGCTTTCGGGTGGGTGAGCCCCGAGCAAGGTCACGCAGCGGCAGCACCTCCCACATTTGCATGCTCAGGCCCCACGGAGACCCCGCGGCTCTGGGTAAGAGGGAGAGCAGGGCTGGAGGTGCTGCTTGGGGGTCCCCAGCCCCAGCCCCTGTCCCAGGAGAACAGGATGCTGGCGGAACAGGCATGAGGAGGATGCTCCCGCCATCCCCTCGAGATTCTTCCCTCACTTTGATCTCGCACAAAACCTGCTGCGGTGTGAGAAGGCAGCGGGTGAACGAGCCCTGGATGAGGCACTTGGGAAATTGGCTTTATTAACGGCATAAACAATTATTGAGGCAGAATTAAAGCTACCGGCCTGCAGCTAGAGGACGACAGGGCCCAGCTGGGGTCACCCCCAGGCACCGTGCCTCCAGCCTGGGCACCTGGGGTGCCCCTGTCCCCCACTCCGGATGCTGGTTTTGGGGCTGTACCGACCAGGGACAGGTTGATGGGGACAAGGAGATGCTGGGGGGTGTCTGTTGGGCTTCTGGTGGGGTGTCACCGCTGCGGGCTCGCCCAGCATGCTGGGACCCCCTGGGACTGCACCATCGGGGTCCCAAGGGGCACACACACCATCCCTGTGTTGGCTTGCTGTGTTGGGGAGAAAAGAGGTGTCTGCAGGCTGGGGTGGGAA
>NW_010396344.1:2566-2916 GCF_000710305.1 Buceros rhinoceros silvestris
GAGGGCGTTTCTGCCTGGCCTTTTGCGCCGTGACCCACCAACATGGTCCGTATCTCAGTGTCCTGTCCTTGGGGGCACTCCAGGACAGGTCCCCAGCATCCTTCAGCTCCCTGTACCCGCTGCCCTCCTGCCTCAGGGACCCTACCACGGTGCCAGCAGCTTCTCCCCGGTCCCGCTCGGCGCAGGTAGGATGGCAGGTATGGGATTAGCCGTAATTGCCTGCGCTTCCATGTCCGTAACCTCCTCCCCGAGGGATACTCCATTACCTGCAGCAAACCTGCGCCTGGCATCTGGCTGCTCATCCTGGGATTAGCGGGCACGGGGCGGGCGGCCACAGGCGAGTGGACCGG
>NW_010396344.1:3062-3576 GCF_000710305.1 Buceros rhinoceros silvestris
AGCGGTGCTCATGGGCTGGGCACTGCCCGGGACCCCTGCGACCATGAAGCCACCTCCGAGGAGCACCTGGCTGCTCCCTGGGGGAATTCCCACCCAGGGTCTCCCCTGGGACCTCGTCCCCTCTGGGAAAGGCCCTGTGTGCTCTGTCAGGCAGCGAAGGGAAATGAGCTGTGGCCACTGCTCCCCACGCAGCCCTTCCCAGCTGCAGGAAGAGCCTTTTCTGGGAATCCAGCGACCTCCGTGTCCGGCCAGGCCCCTGGAAGGAGGAGGAGGCCGGGGGGTGCAGTGGGGCACGGGCACCTGGAGAGGCTGGGGGGCTCTGCCTGGAGATGGACAGTGCTGAGGGTCCCCTTGCTGCACCCAGCAAGATCTCCAAGCCCTCTCGGTGGGAGCAGGAGCCCAAAAGTCGCGGCTCGGGTGGCTGCAGCTGAGACACCCCATGGGAGGGACAGGCTCTGCCACCCCAGGGCTGCCCACTCTTGCCCTGGTGGAGCACTTGGGCTGGTCAAAGGGG
>NW_010396344.1:3726-3927 GCF_000710305.1 Buceros rhinoceros silvestris
GGGTGGGGGACAAAGCCGTAGGGACACAGAGAAGGATGTCCCCGTCCAGAGCCCCCGCAAAGCGGTTCCCTCGTCCCTGCAGGCAGCTCCTCTCCTGCCTGCCAGGGGGTCCCGGCCAGGCAGTGGGAGAAACGGGGTGGGGGGTTCTGCTGGGAGCTGCACCCAGGGCTGTGTGTCGGGGGGGGTCTCTGCCCCCACTTC
>NW_010396345.1:0-1866 GCF_000710305.1 Buceros rhinoceros silvestris
GTCCCACGTACCAGAACCGAGCAGTTCCTGAAGGACCCTCCTGAGGAACCGACGGGCAGCATGACTTGTTCAGACAGATGGTGCTGGTTTCAGTGCAGCTCACTTCCCCGGGAGGGAAACAGCCATTGTCATCTGGAACCATCTGCAGGTAGTGCATGGAGGTGAAAGACTTATATGCCTACACGGGGACACCAGGAGATCCTCCATTCTCCTTGCATGCCTTCCAGCCATGCTGGAGCTGATGACTTATACTCAGAAATGTCTGAGTAGGGCCAGGGATATAAAGAGATTAATTTAGGTACATGAAAAACCCTTGCTGGGGATTTCTGAGGAACCTACACCCCTTCCATCACCAAACCACCTCAGTATCTCAAACCTGGATACGTCCCTGTATTACCATGACGAAATACTTTACTGCCTTTTTTTTTTTCCCATCCAGGTAACTTGAGCACGTACAAGGGAAAGGTCATACTTCAAGAGTTACTAAGGTATCGGTACTCTATAGAATCACTAGAAGTTAACTGCCCCTAAATACCTTTGCAAATATGATGTTAGGCCATACGTCCCAGAGCATACAAGTAGATACGCTGTACAAACCCACCGTTTCCCTAGCCGTGGGTATAGTAGATGGTACAACCAAGAGCATCACAAAACAGATCCGCTAGTTTTCAGACTAGCCTGGCATATATTTGCTTTTACCTCAGATGTACATATATATCTCTGTATCTCGCTTACAAGTTACCACTGCATTTTCAGTTCTGGTGGAGCCGAGCAGCAGGTATTACCTTATGCAGAACTACTTCTGGTAATTGCACTTGTTCCAGATTTTTAGCATTCGCGTGATGCAGCTGAGATGAATGCAGCACAATTTCCATTGATTTATTTTTTTCTCTATCCTAATCGAACTCTCCAGTATTTGCTGAATGAAACAGGAAAAACTGAGAAAGAGCAAGCGTTCAGCATTTTAATGCAGCCCTGCACCATGAATAACAATGATAAGTCCGCTTGGCTATTCAGGTAAAGATTCTTTAAAATTACTGAGACAAAGTTACCTTCTAAGAACAGGCTGAATTTCCCCTACGGTGGTCTTGAGTTTCACTCTCAAATGAAATTTTCCCTGGATGTTGCCTGATGCCAAACACGTCTCAACACTGCCTGCTTTCTTTGACAAAAAAACTGTGCTGACTGAAACTCCACAAGGCAAACCCAGCGTGTCCTTAGCAGGTAGTCACAGGTGTGTTGAAGCAGACATTTGAAAGGACAGAATAGGAAATTGTCAAGGAAAAAGAGCATGAGCAATATCTGAAAGGTTGTTTAAAGAGCATCAATAATTTGTGGTTAGCCACACAGAGATGCTTGAATTAGGATCACAATAGTTTATTTCCTAAAAGATAACAAACCAAACCTCCTTTCCAAAGCAGCTTGTTCTCACTGTCAAAAGCACTAGGAAACATCCAGCTTTCCTCTTTTTCACTACTTGTGAAGATTTAGACTCAATACAGCTATCCATGGTCAGCTGAGGTGCGATATCTGTCTGTATTTGTGTTCTCATCCATAGCCAGCCTCCCCTGGCAAAAAAAGTCACAGGATCATAAAGGAGGCCCTCATTTGCTCCTCAGGGAGCATCTGTAATACTGAAATATCCAGGTGTTGTGTTTTCTTTATTACCAGTATTTACATGGAGCTGGAAATAGAGGAGGTAGGAAAGCAGAGCAGGAGAGGAAAAGGCAATACACTACATGTCAAGTAGAGGAATGTTGCTTCCGAAAGTTAAATGGCTAGAGGAAAAATGAGACTTTGCGAAGATTGCAAGTGACTGTATTTGCATGCTGTGTAATTTGTAGTCCAGGAAAACTGGGGGGGGGG
>NW_010396345.1:1959-5264 GCF_000710305.1 Buceros rhinoceros silvestris
TGGGCTGGATGGGGGCGGGGAAGCCAAAGGAGTGTCACTATTAGTATCATAAAACGAACAGTAAAATGTACTGCATACTGGCAGACTTTTTAAACTGCCTTGTCACTCACGCTTCCTTGGTAAAGTTCATCAGAGGACAGTGGCAAAGAATGAAAGGTAATTTAGTAGGAGATGTGTGCCCAATTACCTGGGAAAGCAAGGAAAGAAGGGAGGAACAGAGTGTTCACGATAAATAAAGACACATCTGAAAGTGTTCGTTATTAAAATTGCAGTTATTCTGTCCTCACTTCAAATCCTGTTGGAGAAGTAAACCTGCTGGTGGGCAAAGGCATGGCTAAGGCATGGGAGGCCTGGAAAGTAACATGTGAAAAAGTGGTCAAGGAAAGTGGACACTGGCACTTCCGAGCCTCTTCCAAGATGCTACATCTCCTGTACCATGGTGAGCAGCCCTCCAGCGTTGTCATGCTCAAGTGACTGCAGTGCTGGTTCATGGAAGGGGCAATTTACCCCCTGCTCTTCAGCTCTTCTACGGGAACATGCTGACTTTTTTATTTCTTCTTTAAAAAGCAAACCTTAAATGAGCTTTTCTCTCCCCGCCAGTGCGGATAACGTGCTACACAGTCCAACACACCCAGAGTGGCCCAGGCTTTCACTTTCTGTAGAAGCCGGTCTGAAGTTTGCTGCTAACAGATCTGTATCAAGGAAGGATCATCAAAGCTGAAGGCAGTGCTACAGGCAGCATCACATTAGTTACTGATGGTCTAGCTACATTAGCTCTAAGCCCTATGCTGAGCCTGCAAAAATGAATGAAAAGACTCCGGTTCACAGAAAGCTATTTCCCAATAATGTATTATTGAATCGAGAAGCTTTCAAAAGTCTCTTGTTTATGTATGTAAACCTGCCTCAGGGAAAGTGGGCCCAGAGTTCAGCAACACTGATGATCTCTAATGTGATGGTCTGAGCTACTGTGCAAAGGTTCAGAGGACCAGAGCTAATGGTGTTAGAGATCTCAATGGCAGAGAAGTGGTAACTCACAGCAGTTGCATGGAAACTACCCACCTCTCTTCATTGTCTAAAAAAAGATGATGTTGACATAGATGAGGTGTTAATTGAATTTACCTTTTCCTTTCAACTGCTCTTCGGTTGTCTTATTGCAACTTGTAAGTCTTCTCCAATTTCCAATAATTAATTGGACAATTAACTGTAACTTAGTAATTATTTATCAAGTATGCTAATTATGCAAATATCTACAGATCTAAAATATATCTGTGCTCAATGAACTTAATAACAAGGTATTGCTGTGGATATTACAGAATTCATCTTCACTTGCACCAAATATTTGAAAGGCAAATGTTAGGATTATGTTTCCATTCACAGACCACACAGGTTTTTGAAATGCGTTGTAGAAAAAAAACCTACTGCATTGACTGGTGACTCAAAAGCTCTTGAAGACTTCTTCAGAAAAAAGTGAAAATGGTTTTGAAATTTGTGTAACACTGGCAGGCTGATAGGATGGTTCCCCCATGTCAGTTATCAGTGGGCAGCGGAAGGAAGCGGTAGGGAACATCACAGGCAGCAATGCCTCCGGCAGGGTTGTTCAGTGTAGTAAGCTTTCTAGGCTGCTTTATAGGTGTAACCCTAATTCTGAATACCTCCATTCTCCAACCCTTTTCCACCCTTTAAAGTATGGCAGTAGCTCAGTTACCAGCACGTGCTTAAGAGCCCTAACACAGCACAAAAGAGGCAACTGGGCATCTGGATCACTGACAGCAAAATGTCCAGGACAGACCACGCTGACTACTGATTCCAGCCCTGTGATCATGCAGATCATACTCAGGTGAGCATGCAACAGCCTATTAATGCTGTAGAACATCCCTTTCCTGTATCTCAGAACCTAACCATCAACCCTAAAACATCCCATAACTTAAGATGGTGGCTCCTCCTGGTTTTTGATTTTTGGTTTTGGTTTTTTGGGTTTGGTTTTTTTTTTTGTAACAGCCAAGATTACAGCACACTGCAAAGAGAGGGAACAGGCATTTACAAGGTCATTGTTTCTGCTCTTGCTTTTGTAGCCAGACTCCTCATAACGTACTGTTTCTGCACCTGTTCTATCATTTGCATTTGTAGAGCACCTCCGAGACCCAGGCATGTTTGGGGGCTCCGTGTATTTGGCTGTTTGATCAGACTGATGCTTAGGTTGATGTGAAGAGCCATGTCATTTTTGATTGAGTTAATGGCAATAGCTAATGTTCTGATAAGGCAAGCAAAATGAGGAGTAATTTTGCTTTTGATGACCTTGACATGGACAGTTCTTGTTTCCATGCTTCATTCTTTTGTTTTACATCTTCACTCATATCTCTACTGCTCCAGAGAACACTAATATTTCATATTGAGAACCAAGGAACTATAAATGGCAGTTGTTGCCACTTTGTCTCATTTAAGAGTCCCTCCTATGTCTATGGTTAGTGGCATCTTTTGAATTACAGTCAGTTCTGCACTTCTACTTTATTGATGCTGTTTTCAACTCTACTTTATCATGAGTCACTTGGAGGGAGGAGAAGACATTGAACTGGAAAAACTGTTCAGAGGTATACGGCAGTTTCTGTGCTTGGCTATTTTTATCTCTATGGCTGTCTGAGAGACAAAGCACTGAAAATACTTGGCCTGCAGTTATTTGTGAGTAATGTTAAAATATACATCATCCTGACTAGTTGGAAAGCTTGGACAGACTTTTTTTGTTTGGAAAATGAAGTTGCATCATCATTTACTTTAAGAACAGGGATACTTCCTGATGGTTTGATGTCAAACTGTCTTCCCTTGCACATCCACCCTGCCAAAGGTACAGTTCTTCCTCCTATGGCTTCCTTTGAGCATTGCTCAATGCTTTGGCTTTGAAGAAAAATTCTGTTGATACTTCTACCCGTAAAGTCTGGATTTTTCCACTTGAAGTCACCCTGGATTTGTTGTGGTATTTAGAAGATCAAAAGCCGACCTCTTTCTGCTACGCCAGCAAGACACCTTGTTAGCTCAGTCACTTTCCTCTCTCGTGCTAACCATAAAATACCGACTCTGAAGCACATCCAGACGAGATGTAATGACACTCAGAATTCACTGGTGAATGGGAAGAAACGATAAAGGATCAGGGTCTCCCGCATTTTCTGCATTTAGTTCCCACCCTTCCTTTCACTTTGCAGTCCCCTGCAGAACAAATGGCCTTCAGACATGCAAAAGGACAGATGCAGTGCACAGCTAGGTGCTGGCTGTCCCCTCGGCAGCAGCGGACCTAGCGGGGAAACCTCCGCGTG
>NW_010396346.1:0-3576 GCF_000710305.1 Buceros rhinoceros silvestris
CACGAGAGCTGCAGACGCACAAGCAATACAGGATCTCACCCCAGGTATGCAGCAGGATGGGAGCTCTCAGCAACAGACGTGTTTTGGTTCTGCACAGCACAGTTCGCATAGCATCCTTTTCAGGATGCAGGCATGTGTCTCCCATCCTCCAGTTCGGGATATAGACAGTCATACACAGCCTCTGGCACACAATTTGCTTCGCGTGGCTCTTGTATGTTGCTGGGCCACACAACCCATGTCTCCTTTTTCCACAGCGCATGCAGGTGGTTCAGCATACACGAAGGAAATAACGCCACCAATGGCAACATTTTTACTTCACCTAATAAAAATAAATCACAGCAACCTTTCCATCTAAATTAAAGTTCTTAAAAACCTTTGAGATCTTAAAAATTCAAGTTACTCTCATGCACCTTTCACAGTACTACACGACTGCCACAATCAATGCGCGTGAAGAATATCAGGCAAATCTATGACAATGAAAAGTTAAAACATTGCTCAGACCAGGATATTTTACTTATGTTAGCAATAGCTTAATTTATTGCAAAATTTGTGATCACTTTGAATAAACATACAAGGACTATAAATATAAGTGAGCACTAATATTGATATGTCAGCATTAGTTCTGCTATCATTAACAATAGGCATGAGTGCACGATGCAGCAGAAAAGGGGGCTGAATTTTAATAGACATGTTAACAACATCTGTCAGCATTTATTGCCCTACTGCGACCACGTAAAGAGCCTTATTGGCAGAATGGTGAGTGAGGAAATCTGCTACACTGTAGCACCGAAATTTCACTCTGCTTAGGAGAAGTTAAGGTATTCTAATTAGAAAAATAAATAAACAAAAATATAGAAGAAACACAGAAATACTTCTTCTTGCAGGGAAGAGAAACAAGTTCTGCAGTAAGCCAAGATTTTCTTCCATTCCTTGATGTCTGCATAAGGTACTTCTAAACATTTTTTATTAGAATTAATAAAACTGAAACCCACAGCAAGGAATGCAAGAATGTAACAAAGGAATAAAAAGCAAACAAAATAAACAAAACCACCCTCAGAACATGGCAACAAACTACATCCCCTCTCATCAGCATCCAGAGGGAAGTACCCCACATCCACAGGCTCCTCAGGGAGGTTTTGCAGAGCCCCACGATTGTCCTTTCTGAATCAGAAAAATAGTTCTAACACCAAGAAAGCATGCTTCTTTCTGTCTCTCTCTCACCCTTTTTAAACTCAGCAGTAATCTTACTGCCATACTGGTAAAAACATCAAGCAGGCTTGTTTCCTGTTTCAATGTTATTCTTGAAGTGGGCTGCAGTAAGAATCTGATTTTCATTGGGCTATTATTATTTGCAGCTGCACAACCTTTTTAACCCTCTTTTAAAAAGTGACATTTCAGCCTTCAACCTCAAGCTGTCTCAGTGTTGCAAGGTTTTCAGTCCTCTGATTAACAGTGAAAAAGAACCAATGGGGATGTGTATACTACAACGTATCTAATACAGGCCATCACACCCACCCTGCCATTTGCACAAGTGAGTAATTATACCCTTATAAGCAACCTGTTTGTTGAAATTAATCACCTGGGCACATGCTTGCAAGACGTGTTTCTTCAGCCTGGTGTGACCAAGGTCACTGAGATTTCCAAATACATGTACAAACCACACAGTCCCTAGCATTAGCAGCAGTATGCAGAGACTTGAGCAATAAATGAAGCACCCCCTATGTTTTAGGGTCATGGTCACAACGTACAAAAAGCGAGAGGAGACGTGGTTATGCTGCAGTTGTGAATATTAAAGAACCCTATCGGTGTACACAGACGTTAAACGGCTAGCCATGGCTATTCAGTACAGGACTATTTATAGATAATTACAGTGTTATTACAAATGCTATTAAGACTTGTTGGCTTTGGGAGTGTAGCACACATAGGGTTAATGCCTATGGTTGTTCCCAACATGTCCTTGCATGAGCAAGGCCAATTTTAAGTATCATTGCGCTGAAATGATGCATGGTATTTTTCGTCAGCATGGGCTGTTCAGTGGAAGCGCTTGTTCTCTGAAAGCTGCATCATGCTTTCCACATGCCCACATACAGGGCTCATTATCACAGCCGTGCCTGCTTCTGCTGCTACAGCGAAGGGTCTGTCAGCATTTCCATTAGGAACCCCCTCGTTTCAGGATTAAAGTATTTCCAAATGATTCTGGATGCTAGAAAGCAATTTGTGTTTGGAGTCCCCGAGAAGAACTTTAATATGATGCACATTTGAGCTGAGGCTCAAGCCCTCACTGGTACTCCACTGAAGTTTTTTTGATTGCGTTTATGACATTTATATGTGGAAAAACACTCAGCTTGGGCCTTTATTCATTTGTTTTAAAAGAAGAGAGCCCTGTAAATCTTTAGGCAAAGCAAGTGCTCTCAAAAAGCAGTTGATGTGTGAATTGCCCCAATGGCAAGCCACCTTCAGTCCTTCCCCTGTAGCTGGCAGTGCTGCCGTCCAGCAGCAAACACCCTCTGTGTGGCACAGGGGGCTACCTCACTAGCAGTTAGCCCCTTGCCACCTGTGAAGTTGCTGACCACTGACATGCTCCAGGATCATTTGCGAATGGAACACCAAAAAAGCGCTTGTCTCACACTGCCAAAATCCTCGGTTCATTTTAAACAGCCACTGGGTTTACTTACTGCCTGTCTGAACAAAATCCAGTGCAGGAAAGGCTTCCCAGCAGTCTAAGGTTTTGTCCCATCTCTCCCTTCCAGGCATACCCATTAGCCTCCAAATCAGCTGAGGGAGAAGAGTTTTTGCTCCCCCACTCAGTGTTTGGCTGCTAAAAAACACTGCTTCCGTTATGAAGGAAAACCAACAGCTGCCTCCTGCCTTTCTTCTCAAGAAAGGAAGATCGGAACTGAGGATAACTAAAAAAAGAAGGGGCAAAGATAGGAAATTTCAAAAGGAAACCAGAATGAAGTTTGTAAAACTCTGAAATTAAGGAAGGTGGGGGGAGGATTAAGGGGAAGAACCCTAAAGGGGCTGGGGGCAAGGAGCCACCAGTGGAAATGGAAAAGAGAAAGCAAGTGGAAGTGAGGACTGCAAACCCCTGAGGGCTGGGCTGAGGAAGGGAGTAAAAGGATACCTCTGAAAAAGAAACTCAAAACACACAGCAGATGACCAACTGCCTTCCCAAGTAACAGCAGCGTAACACTGTATGACATCCATGCAAGGTAAGACTGCTTGGTAGAGGACACAATTTGTCCTCTACACTGGACGAGCTATATCTCAAGTCCAGTGAAAATGCACGAGTCTCAAAGATTACTCTCTGCTTGCTGGGGTCTCCATTTCAGCATAAGAAACAAACACATCATGGATTTACTTGGTATAGAGCAAAAGGATTTGCTGTTTTACAGAAAAGACTGTGGAATTATTAAGCACAGGCAATTGAAGACAAAAAAAGGAAACAGGAGAATGGAGGGGGAGAGAGAATTCAAAAATGAAACAAACTAACTAACAAAAAAATCCCAGCACTTTTCAAAACAGTTATCTCAGCACAGAAATATTCTATAGGAGAAATCAGATCTTTATAGGGAA
>NW_010396346.1:3672-8426 GCF_000710305.1 Buceros rhinoceros silvestris
AGGGAAAGATGGTGATTACTTCAACTCTGGAAAAACACTTTGAGGAATAATGTGGTTATTTTGCACTCTGCGATTGGCCAAACAGGGCCGGCCTGACCTGGAAGCCTCCCAGGCTTGTAGCTCTGCAACTGTCCACCAATGATGGCATTTGCAGAAAAACCCTAACACCTGCTCTCCCTAGTTACAAGTCTGAAACAACACAAGAGGCCGGACTGTAACCTTGCTGACAGCACAGAGGTTTGCTCAACAGAACACGCAGCAGCAGCGCAAGCTTTAGCAATATAACCACAAAGTCAGGCAACGTGAGGAAGAGGCACTATTCAACTATGAACATTTCGCACACCAGCAAACAGAAACAACATCTGTATCACTTCTCCATTCTCACTACGTGCAATTTTTCTGCCAGCTTTTCAGTGCTGGAAATTCAACAGCTAACCCAGACTTACTGAAGTAAAACCAAAATCTAGGTCTACGGACTTAACATGGCAAATGTTAGGGAGAATGTCAAGTATCTAAGGGTAGTCAAACAGCATCAGAATTTCATGGTTACCTCGTCATGAATAAATACTGTCCCTGCCCATTACCATCAGGCATTCAACTTAAGTGCTCACGTTGGAAGGCTAAGTTAGACGTGAGGGTCTTGGGAGGAGGGAGGGAATGAGGGAAAGGAAGGCCTATGTTAAATCAAGATTCAAACAGATGCTTTAAATCGTCTGCTACAAAAGAACTGTCCACTCACTGTCTCAAAGGCTTCAAAACTCAGACTTCTTTGATCAGATGCATGTATGTGGTGATACCCGCCTTTACTTAAGTCACTGTCCATCTCACAAGTTGTTCTGCATAGGAGGGTGGGGCAACTGCCAAACAACTGCAGTAACACAAGTGACAGGAATCTTGCTTCAAGAGACAACCACTAACAGCTCCCATTTTAAATGAAAAATATATTTGTTCTGTTCTTTATGAGCAAGTCTTGGCTCCTCCCTGTTTGGGACACAGTTCCTTTGGGCACAGAATGTGCACACAGAAGTTAAAACCACCATTAGCTGAAATCGATATTTACTACCAAACTCTCGAAAGATTTAAAGGAGAAGATACACGCAGAGAACACCACTGTAGGCTCTTACAGTCATTATTTACATGGGTCTGATAGCACCCACTCTCTCTCACTACTAATTTTTAGTAGGTTACAGACTTCACAGCACTACAGAGAATTATTTGATGCCCTAGCAACTTGCTAATAACATAAGAACAATCTGCTTAAAATCATACCTACAGTTATTTTCCAGGCAAAGGGATAAAAAAGAACAGAAGATGCTTAGCCTGTCAGACAGTCTGCCCCATTTTTCACTCATCTCCCAAAGGTTAATAGTACTAAGTGAGGTGTGTGCTCTGTCTTCCACAATCCCCCTGACAAACACAGCCCAGGTCCCAGAGCTGTAGAAGTCACTGTGCTTCATGTCAGTGGTTTCTGTGTCAAGAGCATTATCATGGGTGTAAGAAAGAAAAACAAAGAATCTTCAGATCATCTTCACAAGCTAAGAGGCTTCATCATGCCTATTGCTCTGAAACAACAACAAAAAAACCTACTTCAAGGGAAAAATTCAAGTGTTATGCACTGGAGGAGATCTCCAGGAAGTCTGCAGAGGGCAGAAAAGTCAACTGCAACTGTGGTGAGAGATGAAGCCAATGAAGCAGAGGGTGTCAATGATGAACTCCCAGTAACATCTGGCAAATAAGCTAATCTTTTGGGACTTTCCAATGTTGGCACATAAGCGTGTTGTCCATCCGTTCAAAAGCTGACCTCATTTCTATCCTTGTGTTAATGGCATGCAAAGGTCTCTGCCACACTTACTTTTTTCACCCTTTCCCCCACCCCCAGCGGTTATTATTAAACACCAAACCACGTTGCCTATTGTTGTAGTTTGCATACAATTTAATTAAGAGTTTTCCCTCCAGAAATAATATTGACTGAAGGATTTGAAGGGGGTTTTTTGTTTTTTAAGTGTACTCTAACTGCAGTATCCTAATTGCTTTGGTTTACAATACACAAATAGATAAAAGAATTCACTTACCTTGCATGCAAATAAACACTTGGATTTCCAAAGGGAGGGAAAGGGAAAAAAAGCAAGCATAAAAGATATCCTGGGGGAAACAACAACACAAGCCTGCCTAGCTGACTTTTATACCAGAAGCAGTTAGGGGCTTTAACACTAGCTTCGAAAATTCTGCCAGCCCAAATTTTCCTTCTGGTTTACTATATAAAATAATCCCTAAACCTGAACTCTGCAAACCAACTTCATACATTTTATGGATGCAACTCTGCAATTCTGTATATTTAAAACAATTTTAAATTAAGGCAAATGTCGCATTTTACTCTTTTTTTTTTGTACAGTTAACATACAAGACAGCTTAAGACTTTCCTTACATAGAAAAATGAGGCCCGTAATAACTCAGCTACAAGCCATTAATTATTTAACTTTCACCAGTTTTTAATTACAATTTCTAAAGATTTTTTTTTTTTAATTGGGAACTTCTCTCTCTTCAAAATGACAAAAAAATATCTTGAATCAAACCTTCAGCCTTCACTGTTCTCAGTATGTAGTAAAATCCTCTGGGCTAGCAAATCTCTGCTGAGAACACTGGCAGCCCACACAACCCCTCAGGCAGTACTTCAGCATTAGGAAGTCTTAGACATAAAAAACACTTCTTTTCAGCCCTGAACAAATCAAGGGCAGGCTGATCTCCAGCACCTTAAACTGTCTATGCGCAAAGCTACTGGCAATCCCCAATACATACACCCTATATCCAGACACTTGGTTTCTCACTGTCATATAACAAGTTTTACTAACAGCAGCTTAACAACCTATTTCACATGAGTTTCATTTGGATTTAATCCTATCTATATGTTTTTTAGTAATACAAAGATGGAGTCACCCTACTTTAAAACACCTTCACTAAAATAAGAGGGTTTGAGTTTTGGAACCAGGTTAAAAAGATATTTCCAAATCATCCTTACTATTTGCATTGAATATAGCACAGCACAACTGGACTTTAAAAGGGCAGTATGCAAATAAAGAAGTTTAAAAGAAGAGTTTATGTATTTTGGTGGCCCGCTTACACATCATAACCAGCTCCTTCTGGTGATTTTTTTGGCAGACTGAAGGCCTTCACCTTATCAAAAGAGTTAAAACTATGGTCCAAAGGAACAATTCACAAAAGTTAATGAAAGCCTTTGGGGCAAGGGGGTGGGGCATGGCAGGTTTATAACCTCAGTCTCCTGGAGTACCTGATGTGACATCAGTAATCACAGCACATGTCCACTGCAGGTATAGCCAACAAATGAAGCCTTGCTGCTGGCAGAGCCCTCCCCAGGGCTTCGAAATCAGGAGCCCAAGGCCTGGAGCCAAAAACACCAGGAGAGGTGAGCAATGCCTGGGGCAGGCAAGCTCAGCGCCAAAGTCCCCTCCTCTCCCCCTGTTACACAGGCCAGCGGCAGCGAATTCCCCACAACACAGAAGGACTCCTTCCAGCTAGTGCTGGAGCAAAGACTGAGGACTGTCTGCCCAGCCGGTCTAGGTATCTGACAGAAAGAGCACAGGATGGCCCACAGGCTGCTTGGAAGACATCCAAAACAGAACAAAAAACTCAAACCATTTTATGTGGCTCCCCCTGTCCTCTCACAGGCCCCCCAGCTTGGATCTGGCATCCCCCCTTCACCCTTGATGTGTCCACAACCTCTGGGTCAAGCTTTTTGACCATTAACAGACTGGACCCAAGAGAGGGGATAACTTTGAAGAGAATCCAACATAAGACTTCAAAGATTTTTTTTGCGAATACATGCCTGCTCTGAGCACAAAAGTGGTGATCCCTGTCTTCCCTGCAACTCAGACGAAAGCAAGAGGGCCCCAGAGGTGCTCATGAGGGCCAGAGATGCACCTCCAGCCCCCAGCACTAATGACACCCTGCAAATATATTCGATGCATGTGAGAGACAAACAACAGTCTGCCTCTCTCTCCATACCCCAGTACAGCAGTTCCAACACCCAGATCTCAGAGGAGCCACAGCACGTGCAGGAAGGTGACAACGCCCAGGACTGGGGCTGCCTTGGCTGCCCTGCTCCCTGGCTGGGGAGGTGGGATGGGTCCTGCCTTGACACACCTAGGAGGCCACTGCAGTCCCAGCACCAAGGGAGCCCCCAGCCCCTGCAAATTTCCTGGTGGTCTCTGCTGGAGGGTTAAACTGCCCAAAGCACTTTTGGGGACGCTGCTCAGCTGCTGGTCCCTTGGGAGGTCTGCCTGTCAAAGCAGTCTGCAATACATGCAGACAGGTACAGCTTGTGTACTTCCATTGAAACAGACTCAAGCCCTACCTCAAGAAAAGAAAGACTTGGGATGCAGAGGTAAAGGGCCATAAATGCAGTCATTGTTGCGCTGCTGGTTGACAAGCAGGGGACATCTGAAACAGGTTGCCACTCTGCTCTCGACAAATAGAGCTGCTGCAAAGCAAACTGCTACTAGTGGTTGGGCAGGGGAGTGAGTGTGCTTTCCAGAATTGAAAATTCCAGTTTGAAACACCACCCATCACTTGGCAAATGCACGTGCAAACTACGGGAACCCTCCCAGGAGCAGAGAGACAGCAGGGAGAGCTGCTCAGCAGTCACTGAGGAGAGCTCTGCACTGCAGGAGTGAACATGTGTGTGTCTGTGCGTGCACATGTGTGGAAATCTGTGGGGTAGGTGGGAGAGTGCAAAGGGA
>NW_010396346.1:8515-18394 GCF_000710305.1 Buceros rhinoceros silvestris
CCTCCTACAGTTCTTCTCAGCAATATAAAAGTCTTCAGAACTCTTCTCAGAAGACTGCTGTAACACATTTTAAAAATCAGCCTTTCAGGCTGACGGACTGTTGCCTTCATTAAGGCGGCAGTACATCAAAATAAAACAATTCCCAACCAGTGAGTAGCCGCCACAAATTTCTGGCAGTGACCAATCCATAACTAAAAAATAGAATATTAAAAACTGACACATATGAAGAAAATACCACTCTTCCTAAAAAGGAGGAGGCAAAAGAGTAATTCTCCACAGGCTGTACATTCACAATCTGCGAACAACTCACAGCAACGTATAATATGCTGCAAGATTAAAGCGGTGAAATTCAAATATCTCTAAAAACCACAGATTTGTAACTTGCACTTATGTAAACATACAGCTTTCAAGCTTCAGCCATCCTGGCCACGGCTCTTCTGGGAAAAATTAAAAAATCTTGGCTGAGATTTTCAAGAGCAAGTGGTGATATCCAGTTTTTAGGTGTCCAATCAGAAATACTTTTAAAGGCTCCACTTTCAAATCATGCTGTGCACACCTTCTTTAAATCATATCCCTTTAGGGAATATTTATCTTGAAAGTACACAAATAAGGAAAGGTCAGACACATGCATGTTATGTTGTTCATTCTTCTCTCGGTATCCGCTCTGACATTAAGACATAACACTGTATAGATAGTATAGATAAGAGGCTAAAGAACACACATTTTAAAGACTGATTTTTTTTTCAACCAAGCTTAATCACGCCCAGAATCATAATTAACTGCAAGGAGCTTTAAGTATCTTATATCTGTAGTTTCATCTGAAAAATCCTAGATTACATGATCTATCCCAAGTCACGGAAAGATAATGGCAAAGCCAGGAAATATATATATATATATTTCTAGTTACAACACACCGCTTAAGTACAAGTTCATTACTGTGGGACTGGACTGCATAGACTGATCTGGTTTTTTGCATTTTTAATTCATATAATTTATCTCATTTTGCACTAGGGTGCAGAGAGCTATGAATAACGAACTCTTTGTATGAGAAGTTAAAATAGAATTTTAAAAAACTAAAAAGCCATCTCAACATATAATTGTCTCAGCTTCTAAAAAGAGCATTTCATATATAGGCTGTTTTGATGGTCTAGCAAGCACATGAATACATAATTCTTCCCCCACCGCCCCTTTGCAAAGATTACTGTGATTTCTACCAGGACAGTGAAAAAATACCCTTATTTTGAAAGTACTCAGAATGTAAGTGATAACATTCCTAATAATATGGTTGTATAACCCACAACACACACACACACAAAAAAAACCACCAAAAACCAAAAAGCAGAGCCACAATCACTGCATAAAGAATCACTAACCTTAACACCTTCCGTATGCCTGTAGAGCAAAAACGCTATGGATTTATATCTCATCTGGCCAGATCTCTCTATATTTCAGAGCACCTACTCTATAGAGGTAATAAACATAAAATAAAGGCATAATTGAGGTGGCAGAAGACATGCAAAAGCAGATCTAACAGGTCTGTAGTAATATCAGTGACTGCATCCAGTAAAGGAATTACAAATGCAGGCTTCAGTGTCTGGAAGTGCAGAGTACATTTTGAAAGACACCTTCATCCTAAGCCCTTGACAGGTCCCCTCAGTGCACTGCCTGCCTCCGATCAGGAACCTGAGAGGGGTCAGGCACTCTCAGAGAGCCATATGAACTTCAGGGAACTTCTTTCCCAGTATATGCTAGCAATATGAAGGCCATTAGAGTAGTATACTCCAGCTGTCATAATTTTGCATGGCATGCCATCTAATATTTTTACAGGCATAGGTACAGGCTCTTTCTTCACAGAGCAAGCTACTTAGATGAGCAGTTTTGGATACCGGCTAATGCTTTTGCATTTATCGATGCCACAGATAGCTTTTTGAGCATTAATACCACTTGATTTTCTCTCAGGACAGTTAGCAGCAGTTATAAATAGCTTCTATTATCTTCTCATGTGTCAAAACAGACAAAGGAAATGCTTAAACACCCGTTTTCGATGTATCATCCAAGTAATATAATTCTTTGCAAAATTCTGCATAACAGAAAATGTTGGAAAAGCATCAAGAACAAATGGGACTATCAAAAGTCTCCTTCCAAGAACTACCATCCACCTCCTCTATGCTACACTTGCCGCCTCCTCCCCTCATGTTCTCCTTTCTTACACACTGTTTTGGTCTCACATGAATGGTCCAAGATCAGAGGTTTCTTTATTTTGCATTTACATACAGAACATTTTATGCATTTTTGTATTACATAATAGCATGCATGTGGCTGTAGTACACATTGTCTTATGAACTTTTTGTTGTTTCAGCACTTAAAAAAAGATTAGGTCCTTCTCCAAGGCACTTTGATATTACACCGACACCTTTGGTGTTGCCTTGGCTGGGGTGTAGACCTAAGAAGTTAGCTTGTTTATGTAGGCAATGGTAAGAAAAGAAGTAGTGAAATATCCCTACTCGTGAAAGAACATCTGGCCGAACTAACCAATCTAGAATACAAGGACCTCTCCTGGTGTCACTTCACGAATAACAAAACACATGTTCAGATACAGGCTGCGTGCTCTATTTGAAGTTAATCTGGAAAAATATTTACGGAGCATTACCTAGGCTGTAACAAAAACAGAAGAAGAGCGATAAAGTGTGCAAGGGAGAAAACTAATCATTTTGGCAGGCAAGTATCAGAGCAAAGCAAAAGAAAAAAAATTAGTCATTGTGGTCTTTCACACTAACAAGAAACTTAAAGAATGTACATCATTTTTTCTCAAGCAAGTTCTCTCTACCATCTTTTCTTAATGGCTTTCTCTGGCAATCTCACTCCCATTTTACTCTTTTCCTACCAAAAAAAAAAAAAAAAAAAGGAAAAAGAAACCAAAACCAAGTTCCCTGCCCGCTTCACCAGCCATTCCTGGCCAACTCCCCCCCCTTTTTTCTTTTTTCCCCCAAAAAAAAAAAAAAAAAAAGGAAAAAGTAACCAAAACCACAGTGAAAAAAACCATTCTGTGTGACAGAGTTCAGGGGAGAATTATGGAAATATTTGGGTTTCATTGTCAATGCAGTGTCTAGGGTATTTTATCTTTTCAGATCAGCTTTTCTGTTCGTGCACGTGACACAGCTGACCATGAAATCCATTTTGCAGGATTCGACAGGGCAGCGTTAGTAAGCCCATCACAACTTCCAGACAGAGAATGCAGTCCTGTGACTCAAGCAGTGAAACCTCATACTGGTGAAGATCCCAATTTCAAGATCTGTTAGAGAGGTCAAGGCCATTTCACTACTGGATATGACTCTGCATTTGGAGGATGGGGAGGAGGAAGCAAAGAAAAACAGACTACATATAAACTGGCAAAGATTCCCTCTTTCCTTCATCCCTTTTCACAAAGCCCGTGCAGCTTGTGCTTTTTGACGGAAGGCTTTAATTGTGTGACAAATCAGTGTTGGTAAAACCAAATCAAACCCCATTTAGAGGGCTTTACCAGGACAGTTCTGCCTGCAGATCTCCAGTAAGCAAGCCTGTAGAGTAAGACTAGTTCAGGCATTTGCTGCTGGAGCATGAATGTGAAAACACACATCCACCACGGACTGTGATTTTACAGTAACTTTTAAAGAAGTATGGCTAGAATATTGCTAGACTACTCATTTTCATGTGTGAAAATCCCTTTGGTGTTTTCCAGTTAATAAGGATGAAAGAAGGGCGGGGGGGAGGAAAAAGAGAGAGAGAGAGAACAGAACATGGGAAAAAAATTATAGGGCTGCATAGGCAGCCTTGAAGGAACATGGATTGAACAACCTTTGAAGTCCCCAATTCTAAAATGAGATTATATGAGAATTTTTTAAAGCAATAAAAGTGAAGCCTCAGAAACAAGTGTAAGTTACAGCCCGAAGTGCTTTATCACAGCTTCATGAACCCTCTTCCATAAATCCTCATCATTTTAAAAGTTTATTTACTTCAAGGCAAAAGTGGAACTGATTGTGGGGAGATGAAAGGGAGGGATCTCTAGTTTTGCCAGAGGTGTGTTGATAAATAATGTCTGCACCTCATGACATAAAAATCATTACAGAAGGAGAATTGTCTCCTGCCAGACTGCAAGGAGATATTTTCCACTCAAGGATAAGAAAAACAAATACCAGTGCCTTACATGCTTCTTGAACAAAACTCCTGCCCACTGGAGAAAAAAGCCTTCAATTTAACAACATGCCTATAGCTATGTAAAATCACGAACTAACTTCTAAGCATGTTGCTTCCAAAAGTTATGCCTGGGCTAACGGTATGATCCTGCTCTGCCACAGAAAATACCCAAGCTGATTCTGAGGAAAGTCTATCTACACAGCGTGATGCAGAGCTAGACAGAGATAACTGGCTCACATTATGGAAGTAATACCAGCCCAACACTGCCCTTAAGTTAATCAGCCATTTCTTTCAGCATACACAAAAAAGTCCGCTGATGTGGATATGCCCCTTTCCAGACAGAAATCTTCCTACCCACACTAATCTGATAGGCTTCTGGTTTGTATAACGTGCACATAATCAACTTGACTTGAAACATCCTCACCATCTCCACCTCAGTCAGTCATCCCAGACTTCCTTCATAATCAATGGAAATAGGCACATGAACACTATCCACTTGACCTAGACATCCATATCAAGAAGAGAGGAATCATGAGCTAGAATTGCCAGCCTCTCTCTACTGATGCTGAAAGATGTCTGGAGGATCAGTTCAGACACCACACAGATGCCTGTACGTGGTCAGAAAATTCCAACTCCTCCACACCTGAAGTCACCACTGAGCTAGGATAATGCTGGCTGCCTGTCTGTACAGTGCCTTTAAAGCTACAGACGGCAGCACACTGAAAAAAAAAAAAACAAGCATGACACTGTTGCTATTCATATTATTAAAGCGGAAAATAGAAAGTGATAGATTTAAAAAGTGTCCAAGACCCATCACTTTTTTTTGCAACCAGGTTGTGTTTTGCTGCCACCAGAGCAGAAGACTGGCTCCAGCCTCCACACTTCCATTGACATGGCACATTCCACTTCCAGGAACGGCTGAAATTAGCAAGAGGACATATCCTGCACCACCCTAGGGTAAAGCAGTGCTTCACCCTGTACACAGTGACCTGCCCAATCACATAAGAACAACCCTCAAGCTGAGTACGTGCAGACCTTCCTTAGGTGGAAACCAATGGTGATGCAGGACCCCGAGCAAGGTGGGGTATCTCACGCTATGGGGGTAATCCAGTGAAGAGGCTAAGTCACTGAAAACCAGGCATGTTTTCTCATCCTTCTTTCGCCAAACTCTGGCTGTGTTCAGATAATAGCTGTAAAAGATAGCACTTTAGATAACGATTGAGCTTGCATGCTACTGCATACAGAATCTACCTTTGACTAGATTTAAATGATAATGTTATCAATATAACATTGGGAAGCTGTAACAAATTCTGTTTCTAGCCTCGTGGTTCTGTAAGACCCAATTTTTGTCCCCTTTACATGAAACTATTTGTGATATAGTTTTACAGCAACCAGCAGGAGCCCTGGGAAGAAATATAGCTAGGCAGCTGGAGGAGAGAAATTGTTCAGCTTGGAGACTTGCTCAGAGCCATTTAGCATTCTGTCCCCATTTTACAAATGAGGTAAGAAGTACAGATTTTAAAATTATACAAATGCTGAGCCATTTGTTTTGGAAGTTTTAGCAAAAAAAAAAAAAATTACATACTTCAAGTTTTAAAAGACTCCATCCAGAGCAATTGTTATGGCAGGGGTTGACTTCATCCTCTAAGGCAACTTTCCCTCTTTATTCCTAAGATCTGTAACACTCTGCAAGCACCAAGGGCACCCCTGCAGCAACCTTTGGAAAAAAGAAAGACAGAGAGAGAAGGTTGTCCTTGGATTTATTTAGCGAGAAAGAGGCCAAGTCTGGGACAGGGAAAAACGTTTGCATAGAGTCAGAGCTCTCATGGATTTGTAAAATCATCCATGCACATGGAATATATTGAACCTTGAACCTAAACTGAGGTCAAGCAAGTTTAAGGCTTGATACAGATGTTTCACAGAACTCTGCTAAATGAAGGTGAATGTTACTGTTAAAGCAAGAGAAAAAACAAGCTATAAAAATGGTTGGTCGATTGTTTATTTTTCTTTTCAGTCCATTGTTGAGTTTACTTTGTCCCCCCCTAAGCCTAGCACTGGTATTTCTGCATCTGAGTGATGACAGCAATCTTATACACCTCTTATACACCACATAAAACAGATTTAGAAGTTTGAAAGCCAATCCTAGCTGGGTTTCTCCCCGGAAATATATCCCTCCAGCACAAGGAAATATTTGCATTTTCCTCGTTTGTCTTAATTTATAAAAGTACTGATTGCGTTCTGGTCCACACAGAAAAAAAAAAATCACTATGAATGAAGTACGAATCCCTCAATAACCAACAAGAGCTTCTGAAGCAAGATTTTTTTTTCTTTAAGTTACAGAACAATCCAAAGAGAAGTCTCTCAAGGAAAATTAATGTAATAACTTTTCAAAAAGATACTATGAGCACTTGTTTTTAACCCATTACTTTTCCTCCTTTGGCATGAATGTGTCTGAAAGAGTGCTCAGAAAAGGGGCCAAGACCTTCCAAGGGTTTGATGCCATGATGGAGTGTAGGCCAATATGGAAGATATTCCCTTTCCAAGCAAGTTCTGATTAACAGCGATAATGTTACTGGCTCTGAATCTAAAATGAGTCTCAAGATTTGGCAAATGCAGGAGAAATATAAATTTGGAAATAGTTTGAAAAAGTTGAAAACTTCTAGGAGAGCTGCAATAAAATAATGCTGTAATAATAACAATAATCAATTTTCAGTGGCAAAGAGCTTAGCAGAAATAAACTTTCAACATCAGAAGATACAGAGGTGGTATTTTGTCTGTTCTGCTGACGGGGCACATAAACAAAGGGACTTCAGGGGAGAGATGGCATCGGCATCAGAACAAATTAAACCAAGAGATGATGGGCCATTAAGTCTTTCAGTCAGAATAGAGAAACTGAGACAGGCTTAAAAAAAAAATTAAGGAGGTACAAGTCTGCAGAAAAAAACAGGAGCAGCATTAGTATTTTTGGTCTTCCCAAGCTAAGTCCATGAGTAAGAGGGTTGCAGGAGCAGCACACCTGCTTCCATAAATCAGCTTTAAAGCTGGTTACTTGCTTTGTTTTCCCCACATTCCCACTAAAGTCCAGGAATCCTGGGTCCAATTCCTCACTGTTTTGCACCTTGGGTAGTCATTAGTGCCCAATTCATCAAAGTGCTTGATTACCCGCTTAAGTTTCAGCACACACAAGCACTCTCAATTCTCAGTTATCCAGGGGTGGTTTAACCAGATTCAGTGGATTAATTATGCTGCCAACAGAGAAATACTACCTGGTGCTACACGGAGCCTATGAGGAACTGGCAGGGCTCTGAGGTCAGGCTGGTGGTTCAAATGCCACTCTTCTGCCTGAGCTATTATCACGAGACCAATGCAGACTAGTTTGCACCATACCACATTTACCCCCATAGAACTTGGAGCACCAGGAAACAGAGTCCAAAGACACCTGTACTCTGCCACAGCCAGGTCTGCACCAGCAAGGCTCACCATGGCTCATGCAGACTTGGACTGCCCTGCACTAAATCACCACAGCATCCCTGCACCAGGGCATCCATGCACATGGGGTACCCCCGTGCACCTGTAGGCCAGGAGATGAAGAGCAGTTGATTCCCACCGACTCTGAAACAGCCCACAAGTTCAGAAAGCTAAAGAGGTATTATGTAGCATTTTGCATTGACAAAAGTAGCAGGCTATTTGTAATTGCTTTTAAGTTTCACTTTAGAAACAATTTTCCAGCATTGATAACCAGCACCCAACATACTAAAAACATGGCAGCAACCAGCCTAGCGGGACAGTTGTAAGGGAGAGCATTAAAAAAATAGACACGTGTAGCTTTTAGAAACAGAAAGTACTGGCACCGTGAAGGGATTCACACTACCAAAAAAGTCAGATTTAGATTTTCAGACAAAACACATTGCATAAACATAGGAGCAAGATCTGGATTTGTATGAATTTTTAAAAGCTTTACTACTTCATTGTCCCATCATTCCCCCAGCCTAACACTGAAGAATATAGGGAAGAAATAGACCAAAAGTGAATGAGACAATAATGTTTAAAATGTTGGAAATATTTGAAAAAAATAATAAATCATTTACAGTGACTTCTGTGACATCAAATAAAATGATACTGCAGAAAAAAAATACCAGTCTGATGCCATGAGATATTAAGAAGGAATAGATGTTTGCATTAGAGAACTAAGAACGCAGCCATCCAATTCAAGTTTAGAGAGACAAAAATCATTATTTAGGGCAAGAACATTTGTGGAACCATCAATAGGAGAAAACACATTTAACCCAAGGTAAACACCTGCAAACAACACAGGCAGCTGAAATACACAGCGAAAGGATCAAAATAGTAAGTTCTAGTAAAGATCAGGTACACAGAGACATGTTTGAAGAATTTAGAGAGCAGACTAACTGAGATTGCTGGCACCCTGATCCTGTCCACAGGATCTGGAAAGCATCAGAAAAGGCTAGAAGAAAAAAAAAAATACACGGCCTATAGACAACTGTGGGAAACAGAACTGCTCTATATGCTAATGCCACAGTAATCCCAGGGAGGGGGGTGAGTAGTTCATATAGCCCTATGGGCAGCGACTGAAGACAGAAACATTCCCTATAAAAGGAGAATATATGACACGTAACTTAAGCAAAGACTGACTGTGTACAAATACTATACAAGAAATTTATCGGCTATATTTGCAACTGTGCCACTGGATCAAACAACTAGCTGGATTCCAGCTGGGTTGTGGAGCCAGCTGCAACACGATCACTGCAATTGTGATGAGTAGCAATATTAGACGGGAGGAATGTGACCGAGCGCTGGTGATGCATGACACTGCCAATAAGAACATCATGAAGCAAAAGATGCTATCATTCGACATTTATAGTAGATGACTCACAGAAGTGCCACCCACCGCTGGGCAACGGGACAGAGCAAGACACTGATTTGAATGCAATACAACACCACAACTCTGTCATCTAATACCCTGAGGATGAATAGTCACTGTGGGTCACGCGGTGCTCTGGCTGAACACACAGGTGAAGTTTCAAAGACAGAAACACCTAGAAAATAAGGTAAAGCCAAGCAAAGCCAAGCTAAAATGCAGCTTTACATGCTTTAGGAGAGCTGCTCAATCCAGCAATCCCACAAAAAGACACCGTACCTTCAGAAACTAGTATAGACTAGATAAGCCACCTTAGCAAAAAAGAGGAAAAAAGATTCAGAGGATGTACACCAATTCAAAAATGCTGAGAAAAAAGGCACACCAAAGAGGTCAAAGCCCATTAGCACCAGCTGAGGAAACACTACCAAGATATATCCAGGGCATCTTTGTTTATGGTGATAAAAGTAGGTCTGGCACATTGCCACGCCTATTGACTACTAAATATAAACACCAAGGGCACAAGCTTTGTCCTACTGTAAATTGGACCAGACATGAGGAGAGACTCACGTCTTAGTGCTGCTCTCATTGTAGAGGACGTTAAGGAAGAGGCATTCCAGGACTGTAAGAACTGGTTTCAGTTGTTCCTAAACATGAGTGGAGTAGGAGGCTGAAAACGGGTAAGCAGAAATGGAAAAGCAATACGACTTCCTGCTTTGGACATGGGGACTCAAAGCTAAATCCTAAGAAATTCAAAACCTCCAAGAAACACCCAGATGCAAGCGGGTAGAGTGTTTGACCATCGTTCCAGATTTGATATGCCTCAGCGA
>NW_010396347.1:0-447 GCF_000710305.1 Buceros rhinoceros silvestris
GGATCGGTCCTGCGCGAGGCTGTCGGCACCCAGAGGACTTTTCCACCTGCCGGAGCCAGCCAGGAGGTGCGGGGTTTGGCTGCGGGGAGGTCTGAGGGCTCGTGATGCTTTGCTGGGTCCCACGGATGATGGGTGACCCCAGGTCACTGCCCTGTCTCGTGATTTCGCTGACAAACCCCATTCTCTGGAGAATTTTCTCCTTTGTTTTGGCTTTGAACAACAAACCCCACTTGGTTTGGTTTTATTTTTCCTTTCTTTTTTAATGATAAAAAGAAAAAGTTCTTTTTAATCTTAAACCCACACGTCTCCAGGAGCATCAGTGGGTTTCTGGAGGGAGAACTTTGCCCCAGAGCCATCCATCTCCTCGGCACCCTCTGCTCAGCGCAGCCGCTGGTGTCTGGAGGAGCAGGGAGGAAGAGGAGAGCTGCCCGCCCTGCCTGGCCCAAC
>NW_010396347.1:650-1982 GCF_000710305.1 Buceros rhinoceros silvestris
GGGGCGTAGGCGCCCTGCCTCCCTCCTCCGGTGCCACGGAGCAGGTTGCCATGGAGAACCGGGATTATTCTGCGCGCGTGCGTGGCGGGGCGGGGGGAGGAATATCGCGACGTCGGGGTTGTTTTAAACACCGGCCATGGAGGGCGAGACCGCCACGCTCACCCCACCTCGGGGGCCGCCAAACCCCATCCCCTCCTCCCCAGCTTCTGCGGCCCCAGGTCCCGCAGCAGCTCCTCCGTCGGACTCTTATCTCCAATAATCCCTCCCGTAAGAGGGTTTTCTGCTTGTTATGACACCCGGTGAAAGCGTGGGAGCAAGATCCTTTCTTCGCCCTTGTCCTCCGCAGCCAGCCACTAGCCTGAATGGGAGCCTTTTTTGTGTCTCTGTGTGCCTGACTAATTGAGCTGAAGGACTTGCGTCTGGAAGGGCTTGAAAGGGACTTTTGTTGCCGCTGCGGAGTTTGTGGAAGGCGAATGAGCGCCGCTTTCTTAGGGGACACGGGTCCTGGGCAAATTTGACTCTCGAGTGCTCACGCCTCCCAGTTCTTTGGGAAAATGAGAGGAAAAAAACCCAAAAAGGGTTTGGGTTGTGGGTTGGGTTTTTTTGAGGGTTATTGGTGAAATGGAGCCTGGCAAAAAAAAATCTGGCCCTGGAGATGCTGGTTAAAGGGGGCGTGGTGAGATGAGTTAAAACCGGTTAAAAATAACAGCGTCAAGAGCCTTTGACTCCAAAAATAACAGTACCAAGAGCCTTTGCTTCCTGCTTTTTAAAGGCCTGATAATCAACACCCAAACCCCCTCAGTGATCCCAGGAGAAATTGTTTCATTGACCCTTCATGGTCTAAGGGTGCTTCCACATCCCGTGGCACCCCGAGAGGCGTCGAGTGTCAGCAAGGCGGTTTGAGTCGCTGCCCCCAAATTCCTCTTTTCCTCTTTGCCCTTGACAGAAGTGGTTGAAAAATCAGATTTGTCACCAGAAAGGTTTTCATTAGCCCTTGGTGCAGCAGCGTCCCTGGGTGGCTCCTGGCACCGATGACCGACTTCTGCTACCCGTAACATCCCCAAAGCCCAGATCTTTCCTGAAAACCCCACAAAGGTCTGGCTTGGTAGCAAAACCAGAAGGTTTCCCTCAGCAGCTGGGGACTTTGAAAGCTCTCCTCTGCTGGGATGGTTGGTTTGGGGCAGCGGGCTGGAGCTTTTGGGGACTTGCACCCATGACAGTGGCTCCTGCTGCCCCACGTCCCATCCTGAGGACTCGGTGTTTCCATGGGAGAGGGACTTTTCTTCCTGGCCTTGCTGATTTACCCTGATCCAACGCTGTCTTCATCTGAAG
>NW_010396347.1:2117-2543 GCF_000710305.1 Buceros rhinoceros silvestris
GATCCAACGCTGTCTTCACCTAAAGACCAGCAGCGCCTGCGCCCAGCCCGTGTTTTCCCACTGTTGGAGCTTAGGAAAGGCACTGGGCAAAGTCCGGTGCTGAGCGTCCTGCCTGGAAATCCGCTAAAGACAAGAAAAAGGGCTTTTAGGGGGAAAACAGGGCTTCGGGGGAAAAATGACCCAAGAAACATGTGGCAAAACCTGGGCAGAATCGCTTGTGGGTTTTTAGCCGGGTGCTGGTAGAGATGGGGATGGAAGCGGCTCTCCAGGGGGGTCTTTACTCCTGTTCCCCGCTTCCGCGCAGCCCGTGGGTAGAGGCTCTCTTCGTGGAGGAGCCACTCGAAATGATTGTCAGGAAATACATTTCTTTTGTCATTTTAAAAAATCCCCCCCCCCCCCCCCCCCCACGCTCTGCACTCGCTCTCT
>NW_010396347.1:2758-4520 GCF_000710305.1 Buceros rhinoceros silvestris
CCGGGTCCTAAAGCAAAGTGATTAAAAAATTCTTAAAGTTGAATTTTTTTTTTTTTCTGCCAGAGCTGCAAATAGCCACTGCCCCCCCTTCTCCCACCCTGCGCCCAAAGGCTGCAGCCTGGTGCCTTCGGGCTGCAAAAATACTGCGGCCAAAGAGGTGCATCAAGGATGGGGAGGGAAATAGTGGAAATAAGTTTGAAATAAGTGAGATTTGATAAGAAGAAAGATGGAGGAAGAGGGAGAGAATGAAAATGAGTCTTTTAATAAATAAATTAATAAAATTTCAAAAAAACGCTTTTGGAAATAGTGCCTAACTCCCTTTTCACGTGACTCCGTGAGGGAGATTTTAAGAAATGGCCCCGTTTCTGCGCCGCTCGTCACCCGGCACCGCCTTAAACCCACCAACCCGGTTTTCTTCCAGCAGCCTGGAGCCTGCCCGGCCGCAGCCACCAGGTATTTAAGTGCCTCCTCACCAGCTCCCGGCCCGCCAAAGCGGTGGTTTACGGGCGGTTTGGGTGTGATGGTGATGTCCCCGCACAGCTGTTAGCCATAAGGAGCTGTCGGTGCCCTTTTTCTCACTCAAT
This sequence comes from Buceros rhinoceros silvestris, assembly GCF_000710305.1. Lineage (NCBI taxonomy): Eukaryota > Metazoa > Chordata > Aves > Bucerotiformes > Bucerotidae > Buceros > Buceros rhinoceros. Next base: position 3,343 of record NW_010396347.1, read on the forward strand.
ATTTGGTTTCTCTACCTCTATTTGTTAATATTTTAAAAATATAATCTCCCATAATTATTAAAAAAAAAACCCCACCCAATTCCACTTTTGGAATTACGTCCAGAGTTGGAAATTGGGGCTTGGAGGCAAAAGCGGAGCAAGGCACGAGGGTGTCCAGAGGGTGCTGGAGGCCCAAGTTGGGGGTTATATTTAAAATCATTATTTTCTTTATTAATTTATTCCCCTCCTCCTCCTTTTTAAGTAGGGAAGGGGCTGACTCTCTTCTTTATTTATTTTTACACTTGAGGTTTACCGAAGTGTTGAATATTTTACACTCTGCCCCTTACAGGGCAGGGACCAGAATAATGAAATAAAAGGGTTTATTTTTAAATAACTGGCTGTAAAACTGCCTGTAAATCACTTTTTTTAATGGTGTCTCTAACCACGCCCCAAAAATTTGGGAAATTCTTGCCCTGTAACACAGATTATTGCTCGAGCCCCCAAGAGCTTCCAGCTTAAATAATTGAATCTTGGAGCAGATGGAATAAAAAAAGTCAAATGTGGGTGTTGGAAGGAGCTGCAGAAAATACCTCAAAAATCAGGTTTTAACACAGGTGAGATAAACCATGGCAATAATATTGAAGGGCTTATTATTGCTAATCAATAACAGCATCGCTGTAAAATATTTAGAATTACACGTTGTGGCGACACTCGTTGTCCCCGCGATCGCCGCGTTGGGGGAGCGCGAGGTTACGCACCCGGAATCGCTCGGGTGCGATCCCGGCACCGGGGCAGGAATGAGGAACTGGGGGTTTTCCGAGGTTTTGGAGGAGTGGGGTGGTACCCGCCGCGTTCCTGACGCTCTTGGAGCATCCCAGGGTGGCGGGGTGGGTCACCAGATGCGAATCGGGGCCCCGCTTGCTCCCCGCTGAACCACAGGCTGCTCCAGCACGGGGGGAAACAGCAATTTTGGGGCTTTTTCCTTAATGCAAAAGCCAAAAAACCCCAAAGTTTGGGATTTTGTGCATTTCCTGAGGTTTTCTCCCAGTAGATGAAGATGGTGGCTCCGTGCCCGGCCCAGTGCACGGGTTGGATGGGAACAGCCGAACCCTCGTGGCTGCCACAACCCTCTGCCGATAGATCGCGGGGAGGGTTCCGCCTTCTGCCGGAGCGGCCTGCGAGTCCCTTCCTCTTCTTTA
>NW_010396347.1:4581-5313 GCF_000710305.1 Buceros rhinoceros silvestris
GCCCTTCTCCCGTGTCGGCCTGCGAGTCCCTTCCTCTTCTTTATTATTTGCTATTCTTTTTTCCATCAATATTTTCCTTTTTTTCTTTTCCTTTTTCTTTTATTTTGTTTTCTTTTTTCTTTTCCTTCATCTTTTTTCCTTTTTTCTTTTTTGTTTCCCTTTTTCTTTTTTTTCATTTCCATTTTCTTTTTGATTTTTCCTTTTTAATCTTGATTTTTCTCATTCATTCCTTCTTCTCCTTTTCCTTTTTCCTTCATTTTTCCCAATTCTGCATTTAAGGCTGCTTTGTCTCCCCTCCTGCCAGCGTCTTTAACGAAGGGGCAGCCGCTCCCACGCCAGTGGGGGTTTTGTTGTTGTTGTTGGTTGGTTTTTGTTGGTGCTTTGTTCCACCCAACGCCCTCCCCGGGGGCTGCGGGGTGCCCACCGAGGGGTGCGGGTCGGGTCCCCGGCGATGGACGGGGAAACACAAAGCCTCAAGGAAGACATGGGGCTCTTCTTATCCTGATCGTGCGTGAAAGAGTTAATCCATTAGAAATTCCGAGCCCTTCTTCCGATAGTTAAACCTGATTTGCATGCATTTGCATAATGAATGTCATTTGCATTCTTGGAGGTTGGCTACTTCTGTGGGAAAAGTCAAAGCGGGATTGCGGGGAGGGCGAAGGGGGGGTCGGTGAAGAAAGAAGGGAAGATTTTTTTCCCCCACACCCCACGCGCATCCCTGCCCCTCACCGT
>NW_010396347.1:5506-5789 GCF_000710305.1 Buceros rhinoceros silvestris
TCCAACACCGCCGGTGGATAGGCCGTGGCCAGGCGAAGCGCATCCTTCCCCTCTCCCCCCCTTTCCCTCCTTTAATTTCTCCCTCTAATTCCACCCTGGCTCCCGTTCCCTGCACCCTCGCACGCAGGGGGCCGCGGCCCCTCTCCCTCCCCTCCCCGCGGGTGCATGCGTGCTAAACGGTAGCAGAAAGGGGAAAAAAAAAGGTGGGAGCCACCATTTTAGGCAGCCGACGTGTAAAATGGCCGATTCTCTTTCCCCCCGCTCCCCGCCAGGCGGGCGGCCG
>NW_010396347.1:5928-9823 GCF_000710305.1 Buceros rhinoceros silvestris
ATCCCCGCAGCATCCTGGCAATGGGGACGGGGACGGGGACGGATCCTCCCCACGGGTTCTTCCGTTCTTTGGGGGGCTCGTCGTGGCCTTGGCTGCAGAGATTTTCCTTTTCCTGCCGGCCATGGGCTCGGTGCGGGGCGTCGTGGCCACGAAACAGCCCCGGCTACGCGCAGTCACCAGCCCACACCCAAAAACCCACCTCCTTTTGTTTCACCCGCACTCTTGGCAGCAGGGATGGAGACGAAGGCGAGCGTTCGGCCTTTTTTACCATTTTTTTTTTTTTAATTATCGCTTAAAATGGCCTCCATGCCACACGGGGATATTGTGAATTTTGAGGTTCGGCTGCAGAATTTTTTTCCTGGTAGCGACAGATGACAATTAATCTTTGTGTACTGCGACAGCTCTACGGAAATAGTTTTTTAATTCAAATTTCTTTTCTTTCCCCTCCTTTTTTGGACTAGAAAAATTCAACAGACTCATTTTTCCTGTCGCTGAGACCATTTTGTGGCTGTTTAGGAGTTGGGGAAAAAAAAAATCAATGTGAAACATGGGCGAATTCATCCCCTCCTTGTGCGTGATGGGCAGAGGCGCTAGTGGCTTCACCCGGGTGATTCGTGGGTACAAAGTTATTGCACTGAGAGAGGGGGAAAACCACTTTATAAAACATGAACTGATTAATTTGGAATATTCTGGGGTGGTTTTATCTGAAGATCCTATTGGGAGGAGTTTGCAGTTTAGGTGAAATTCTTGGTGTTACACCAGGCCGGTTCGTCGCTGTTTTTAATTCCTCCCCATACCCCTGGTGCCGTGAGACCTGGAAAGGTAAAAGCCTGAATGTGCCGAGTGACTCTAACCCTGAGAGCTGGTTAAAAATAATTTTAAGGAAATTTAAAGGAATTTCTACTTAGAAGAAAAATACACGGCATTTTTGTTGCTGGTGGGCTGAGCTGCTGCCCCAAACGTGCCTGGCCGGGGTTGTCCCCGCAGGGAAGGGCCTGGGGAACTGGTGACCGTCACCATCGGGTCTCTTTTGGTGGCCTTGGCCGCTGCTCAAGGGGATGGTGATGCTTCGAACCCCAAGCAGGTCCGTGCGGGGTCTCCCCGGCCTCGCTGTGAAGGGCGCGGGGCCCCTCCGCCAGCCAGACCCGCTTACCCTGGAGCGGGAAGCACTGCCCTAAAGCTTTCAAAAATGCACTAAGGCTCTCAGCTATTTGCCTAAGCTCCTTCTACTGAGCTGATTTCTCACTGCTTTTATTTATAACCTTTGGTCGCGCTGAGGAATTTTTTCGTCTCCCTTTTTGACTCATTCTTACTGGGATGAGGCACGTTAATGGGTCAGAAGTGGGGCTGGAAGGGGAGGACAGGGCTAGGCATCCCCGCTCTGCTCCCACCGGTGCCGCTCACTCGCTCTGCACCCCTCAATTCCCGCAGATTCAGATTGTCTCGCCGATTTCTGTAGTGTTATCAATGATTTATGGAACTAACGGGCAGGAGAAATGGCTCTTTCTCTGGCCCAAGCGCCTTCCTCTATGAAACGAGCCAAGTGAATTCCGTTCCAGGTGTTTAAATCGTTTAATGAAAAATACATAAAGTGAATATTAATACTGAAATAAAAAATAATTGTGTAAGGATGCTCCAGCGCAGCAGCTGCAGCACGAGGGTCGTGGCTGCTCGGTTTGGTTATTTTTAGGCAGGGATGATGCTGGAGCTCTCCCGCCTGGTTCCTACGGCACCAGCACGGGGAAAACCCCGCGGAGCGCTGGGGCTGAGGTCACCGGGATGAGTCGCGTCAGGCTTCTCGTTCTGTATTTAGTTCAAGCGTCTTCCCTCCACGAAGCTCCCAGCGGTGCTGGGTCCCTCCTGGCTCGGGGCAGCCCATTAAATCCCCCCTGGCTGCAGGGTGCTTCTGGATTTGCTCTGGGCTTTCAAGTGCCTTGGCAGAGCAGCCGCTGCCTTGGGTAGAAAACTGGGGGGTTTTGGCTTAGATTTAGAGCTTTTGGTCCTGCCTTGTAAGTCTTCAATACTCGGGGCTGGCAGAATTGCCACTGTGACCCTGGCAGGACGCTGACTGGCACCGCGCTCAGCGTGGACAAGAACACAGGTGGTGCAACAAGAGCTTTCCCCCCTGGAGCAGACTCCGACTGTCCTCACAGTCCCTACGGGGCTGGAGACCCACCGGGGCATCTCCGCAGGGCTGAGTGTTGGGATCGGGCACAGACACGGGGTTGCTGAGAGGTTTTGAGCTCGTTTCTCTCTTTCTCCTTCCCCTTTTCTGCCAGGAACGTGGCGGTAACCGCCCTGTTCTGGTGTATCGTAGCCAGGGGAGCACAGGGCTGACTTTAACCTCTTCCCATCCTCTTTTCTTTCTCTCCCTGCCAGGGATGAGTGTGGGTTCACCCTACGTGCTGCTCTGCTCATTTTCTGGCTGGTGAATCGCGGGTCTCTGGCCCCGGTGGAAGTTCACAGGGAATTTCCCGGTAAGTGGATTTATTTAATTTTTTTTAATGGTTTCCCATAAGCTCTGATGCTGTGTGGTCTCCAACACCATCATCCCGCTGCGACAGGCTGAGGGTCCCTACAGCAAATGCTGGTGCAAGACCACAGTGACCACGTTGTGGGGAAAAAGAGGAGCCAAGAGCTTTGTGGTTGCCAGCACCTTCCTCACCATCCTCTTGGCCCGAAGTCTTGAAAAAACGTGGATTTTGTTCTGTGTTTAACTTCTGCTGTCCAGGTTTGGTAACTGGTAATCCTCAAGGAACAAAGGGCTCTGCTGGGCTTCTCTGGGGTTTTGTGGTTTGGTTTTAGTTTGGGGTTTTGGGGGGTTTTTTTGAGTTTTAAATGGAAAGAGGGTGATAAAGATGTTTCTGTGCTTTTGTTTTTAACCCAGATCAGTTTAACATGAACCCAGGTGGGGGCTGTATGGAAAAAACCCACCCTCCGAAAGCACGAGACGCTGGTCATGCCGGAGCTGCTGGCAAGGCCCTCAGCAGAAGCCCCTCACCACAGCTGATCCCTCGTGCACCTGCCTCCTCCTCCTCTTCCTCCTGCTGAGCAGACCCTGGCCTGAGCACGACGTAGATGACCATTTGCACCAGCATCCATCGGGGCTGCTCGGGGCTGCCGGCCAGCACAGGGCTTCGACACGGGGTCACCAGCACCAGTTCAGGGATGGACAGGGCAGAGAGGACACCAGGACATCCCCATCCCACCGCTGCGCATCGTCCCATGGGCAGCTGCTGGTGAGACTGGGGTGGGACACAAGTAGTGTAGCGCTCCTCGGGTCACAGGGATGCTGCATCCCTCAAGGGCTGGGGACCGCAGGCAGATGGGGAGCTGGCCTGAGGTGGAGGTGATGGGCAGGGGAGAGGGGCTGCGAAGGGACAGTGCATTTATTAACCAGGCGCAGCTGAAGCCAGTCCTTTGCCAGTGGTCAAGTCTGAATCACAAACTCCGCATTGTTTCCGAGTGGGTTCAGCACATTTCCCTTCTCCCCCTCCCTTCCCCTTTCCTCTCCTCTCGCCCTCGCACAAAGCTGTCATTGTGCCGGGGACTCGGTGATGGCAGCGTTGTTATTTGGTCCAAAAAAAAAAAACCAAAAAAAAAAACCCCCAAACCCAAGAAAAGAAAGAAGTGGGGAGGGGGGGACCCAACAAGGTGAAGAGGTTTAAATCAGCTTAGCCCAAATGCCAATTAAAAACCAAAGAGGATTAGGCTTGTGATCAGCAGAATAGACAGTCATTGTACCCGGGCGAGGGCCTTTCCCCCCCGAGGCCCGATGCTGTCGTGCCACAGGTCTCGCTGCCGATCGCCACCGCTCTGCTCTCGGCGGGACGGGGCGGTGAAGGGGTTGTCCTCACATGCTGTGGCCCAGCTGTGCCGCCCCACGTGGTTCGGG
>NW_010396347.1:9915-10761 GCF_000710305.1 Buceros rhinoceros silvestris
GAGGTGCAGGGGTTGGCGTCGATGGCTGGTGCCCGGCTGTCCGCCCCCACTTGGTGCTCGCCTAACAGCACGGGGCAGCGAAGGTGCCCCGGGTTTCCGATGCAAAGACATTTTTCTTGCTCTTTTTAAGTGTTGACAAGGCCTCTTGCCTTGGCTTGAGTTCAGCTGAGCAAGGAAAGGTCTCGGTCTCTCTCTGCCAATGGCAAGGTCTTCCCTGAAATAAGCTCTTGGTCTGAGCACATCCCCTGGCCATGAGCTGGTGGGGGGATCCCTGCCCCTGTGTTCAGGCACACACTGTCCCCACCTCTCTAGACCTCTGTGTGCAGCCGTGCTTCAGCACATCCAGGGGCTGGTGGTCCCTGAAAGCTCTGACCTTCTGAGGGACCAGGCTGCGGGGGCCATCAGCCAGATCTCTCCTTCCCTGGGGCAGCAGTAGAGAAATGCCAGGAGCATCGCACTGTCTGTCCTCCAGCCAGTGGAGATCCAGAGGAGACTTTGTGCTTCTCGGCACCGTGGCCTGGAGGTGATGTCTTGGTGCCTTCTGTCTGGTTCAGTCCTCCTACACCATCCACTAGCTCACTGCTCGCACTGTTTGAGGTCTAATGTAGCCAAAACCTGCACTCCTCGTAGCATCCTCACCTACAGGAGAGGAACCTGGGATGGGCGAGGTGGGTCTAGGTGCTTGCTGGGATGTCTGCCCGTGCCCAGTGTCCCACGACTCACCCAGCTCCAGGCCTCTCTCCCAGTACACCGGTAAACTGGCAAAACCCCAGGAACAGGAAGATGCTCTGTGCCATGGCTGCTGTCACCTGGGATCAGAGTCTGTGGCCATGGTGGTTTCATTCC
>NW_010396347.1:10827-11973 GCF_000710305.1 Buceros rhinoceros silvestris
ACCTGGGATCAGAGTCTGTGGCCATGTTGTTTTCATTCCTGACTCTGCCAACGGAGCGGTGAAGGCAAATCCCTGCAGCCAAAATGGCTACATGGGTGTAGCCACACCAGAGGGGGCTTTATACCACCCTGGCAGCTTAAAAAGAGTCTTCGCTTCGATAGGAAGTGTAGTTATACACCAGCTTCAAGGCTTTTTTTGGAAGGGAACAGTGCCAAGCGTAGGTGGGAGCCACACCAAGTGCGGAGATGTCTGAAGGACATCAGCAACAACTTCTGGTGGAGCATCAGTCTGGGTTGGGGCGGATTCAGCCTGAGCCCCTCTGTTAGCCTGGTGCTGCCTCGTGTTTGTGGGTGTGAAGAGACCCCCTGCACGTCTGCCTTGCCCCTTCTCGGGGTGTCTGTAGGGTGAATCCGCTCCACTAAGGTGGGCTGTCTCCTGGCTGAGGTGGCCCTGGCACTTGATGGATCCCAGGAATGGCTGTAGTGGAGCTTGGTCCGACCCCAGCCATCACCAGGCAAAAGCTCGTGGGAGAAGCTGAGCCGAGACGTTGCCACCAGATGACAAACGCTCCTGGACTGGAGCCACAGAGAGGACAAAGGAGCAAAGGGGCCTTTTCTCTGAAGAGCAGAAGAAGGAGAAAGCATCTCACCTCTGGACCAGGAGCTGTTTCTCCCCAACCCTGGGCATAGTCAGCACCAGCTGAGGGATCACATCACGGTGGGATGGACAACTCCGGTGCTCAGGCAGTGGATGCTCAGGCAGCGCTGCGGGGCGGAAAGCAGGGATGCTGCTGAGCGAAGGCGATGCGCTTTCGTGGACAGGGAAAGGATGATGGTGTTGTCACGGGCTGGGAGGTGCAATGCCACATCTCCCTCATTGGAAACCCCTCACGCCCAAGGATGCCCACCGGCACCCAGCGAGCACACGGGCTGTGGGAGCGGGGAAGAGGGCAGGATCTGTCCCCTTTTGTCGCCGCCGTGTAATTTATGATATGAGAGAGGGCCATTGTCTGGACCCATCCTGTATTTTTCCGAGGGCTTTGCCTCTCTTCCCAGACCCCTGCTGTGCTCCTGCTACTGTACCGTTGCTATGGGACTTGCTCCCCGCGCCGCGGCTATGCGGGGCAGTGCCGGGGAGGGCTGCCCG
>NW_010396348.1:0-206 GCF_000710305.1 Buceros rhinoceros silvestris
AGATGCACCTCTGCCCGCTCGCTGCCTCGGAGGCTGCACTCACCAGGAGCACACGCTCGTACGCATTTACAGGTACTTATTCGCAGGTAGCGACACTAAATCTTTGCCCATTCCATCAAATTCCAGCTCCTTCCTGTGGCTTTGCAGCTCAGGGTGCGGGGATGGGTCGCCCTCGCCCCGCACGGCTGGGGGCGCCGGCGGAGGCC
>NW_010396348.1:384-633 GCF_000710305.1 Buceros rhinoceros silvestris
CGCTTGGGATTGCTTAATGATTCCTTAAAGTAGGGAGACATGCAAACCAAATGGGCTATGAGTAGCTTAAATCTCAATGGGGAAGTAAATGGCTCCAGCTTAAGAGATCCAACCAGCCCAGCACGCCCGCTGCTGACCACAATTCAAATGCGAGCAGGCTCTGTTCCACTGAATTCACCAAGAGAGCTTGTGCAAATATTAGGAAAGTCAAGAAAAAAAAAAGTTCTTGGAGAAACAAATCCTGCTGTG
>NW_010396348.1:788-1221 GCF_000710305.1 Buceros rhinoceros silvestris
GCTGTGGTGGCTCGGCTCCGCTGACTGTCTAATCCGGGATTCTGTCCTAGGAGTCACCAGCACCAGCACTCAGTATCTCTGAGAAAGGCGCAAGATACAGACACCTCACTCCATCCGCACCGTGGGGAGGTTCATGGGGAAGGGAAACATTTACAGTAAAGACACAAGAACGATGTAGTCTGCAGTGAAAGATTAGAATGAAAGATTAGAATTCAAGCTTGAACAGAGGATGCAGTTTAAGACTGAGTTTCCAGCTCTGTTAGTGCAATTCACCGGTCTCAGCCAAGTCGCAGCAGGAACAGGAGAGCCAGTTCCAAAGGACAGTTAGGAGCTTACTGAAAATACTCGTAATCACATTAGGAACACCATGTTCTCACAGGTAACATAACGCAAAGCCTGAGAGGCAGCTGCTGCTCGAACAGGCGGGAGGGGA
>NW_010396348.1:1350-1723 GCF_000710305.1 Buceros rhinoceros silvestris
CGCGCGAGGGGGGGGGAGGGGAGCTGGGACGTGGCACTCCGAGCTCTGGAGGCGGCAGGGGACCCGTCGCGGGGGCGGCGAGAGGCGCAGGGGCAGGTATTGCGGCTGGCCTCGGCAAGCGCTGATCATCACTTCCATTCATAAGCATAAGAGAGGCAAGTATTCCCACCCCCCCACTGCCATTTAAAAGTATCTGACCTAATTATTACTGCCCCTGTTGTGTAAATTCAGCACTTTGTCAGTCTGAATAAATGTACATTAGCCTTAACATGAGTTAAACAAGTTTAAACAATGAGGCAAGCTTTGTAAAGCTCCCTCGCTTTTTAACTTACTTGACACCACACTAAAGAGCCCATTTAGACTAAAGGGTTCA